>NW_015635053.1:305895-316222 GCF_001515625.1 Sinocyclocheilus rhinocerous | reverse complement strand
AACTGTTGTATAAACGCAATATCACTCTCGTACTCGAGCGATACCGGTTCTATATCAGCGGCTGTGATTGCCTCGTGCCTCTGGCCTAATCACAGCCATGCTGATATAGAGCCAGTATCGCTCTCGTACTCGATTGATATTGCTCATATGTACTGTCTATAATAAAATTAAACCTAAAAGGGGGCTAGGGTTTTTCCTGTAAATTATATTCTTCTATAAAGGACAAAAGATTTAGGCTATTGCATTTTTCTTTTTCATCACTTTGAGGGCTTTTGTATAAGAAATAAGCTCATTAAAATGCACAAAACATTGGTTTCACTTTCAAGTACTTAGATTTGTGTATATAAAATTTTCCCAGCAGAAGTATGTTGTTAACAAGGAAGTCATCTTTGTTATTGTGTGTTCGGGGAGGACTTTATAGACCACATATCAGCGTGATCTTGCGTTATGTCCCTTCTCGCATGCGTTTGGTTGTGAAACGTAGTTTGCGGACCAGACAGAGTTGTCGGCGATTCTTCCTATTGTAAGTCATGCGGTGTGTAACCTCCTGTCACCGATCCATCATGCAATGTGAACGCAGCAGCAACTGAATGATACCCCTGATAGTCGTGCAGTGTGAAAACAACGGTGATCTTTGAAAATGATGCAGTGTGAACTCTGCATTAGCTGTTTTGGATGGCTAGGATGATTTACTTATATTTTGTAGATATGTTACCAGTTCTACATCAATGATACGTCTCAGTTCAGCATGCGTTATTGTAGATAACATGAGCAAGCTCACAATAGAAGCAGTATAATAAATTATGCTTGATGTCGTAGCAGGAACTTAAAAATAAACCTCGCTGGGTTGAATTGTTTTCAAGTCATGGTGGGCAACATATTTAGCCTTACCGCTGGTGCCATTGATCTCTGGGGCAGTTGACAGATGGTCCCCCTCTCTTTTCCTGTCTCCCCTTCCCTCTCCCTCTTTCTGTTACCGGGGGACTTCAAAGGAGAATAATAGGGGTGTCACACTCTTTGAGAAGGTCAGTGACTCAGAATGAGACGGCACCGACACATGAACATTGTGTGTTTTGTTTTTATTTAAGAATACATGAATAGTGCGGTGACTTATTAGCTATTTACTTTTGCACTGCAGGATTAGTCAGCTATGTTACCGTGCATGGTACTTTAACGCATATTTAACACAAGTGATGATTTGAGCATGATTATTAACAATCTGCCACTGAGCAATAGCCTAGCTTTTTTAATGTTAGGGTGGCCAGAGAGATGTGGTGTGAAGTGAATCCATTGAGTTGAGATATGAGTAAATGGAATTCAGTCTATACTCATTTCCTCTCCTTCCCTGGAGCTTATTTTGACCTTGCCGCATGGCACCTGCTGAGGGGTAGGGGTGGGCAGAATTGAAAAAAAAATGGTCTTATATTGTACGGATGATCTGGATTTGATATTCTTTTCAACCTCTTGACCGCCGTACATTACTGTTGATTCCTTTAGCTTGTGCCGCCCATCGGTGTTAGCTGTGCAGGCAAAGGTTTTCAAAGCTTCCCTCCATGGTTTGAAACGCTGTGTTATGCATGTGTGACTGAATGCATTAGGACAGCTTGTCCCCTTCCTCTGCTTTTGACCCCACAACACAAACTCAATTACACAAGACTCTGTTCCTCCAGTCAGTGCTGTTGTGACACTGGTTGTTATGAGTGATTGTTCCATGAATATAAAGTACTGCCCAATGCAAAATGTTTGTTCTTTCTGTTTTACTTTTGATATTTTTACCATTTGAATGATAACTATAGTCAGAGACGAGACTGGAAATGATAGAGAGAAGGTTGGGGGAATCAGTATAACTGGCAAGTCAAGCCATATCTTTATAATTATACAAATTAGATCTCCACTTGGTAATAAAGAAACATTCTGCTTAAGAGTTTAGACACCTTTGGTATCAGACAGTGACAGTTGAGAGCCACCAGCAGAGGGTTAAGAGAATCACTACTTAGATCAGATGGAAAACCCCAACGTGTCTTCTAAATACTTAAGGAACTTGACCGATGCTTCGTACTTGTGTTGATAAGAGCTTTATCAAACCAAATATCCAATCGCGTGCACTAAAACTCCTAAATAAATAAAACCACAGCTTTTGGATTTAAGGATTAATTAAGCATGAAGATAATGACAATTTAAGTGCCACATTCAGTAATGTTTGTAGTTTAGTTTAAAATAGTGCAGTAAAAAGTTACTGATATTTCTTTCTTTCTTTCTTTGTGATGAATGAAATCAAGCCCCGCCTTCTTTTATTTTCATTGAATATTCATTTTCTTTTGGACACAAAATAATGATCTTTAAAATAGCATTATATGACCCCTTTAAATTACAGAGTTTATTTTTTTTTTTTTTATCTTGTTATTATTTTTTAATCCACGCTATAGTGGAACAAACATAAAATGAGGTCTGGTGAAGTAAATTAGATTTTTTGAGAAACTGGTGCTCAGTGTCTTATTCTGCTGTTGAAGGGTGTGCCTCAGAGCTGGGAGCCTCCTTACCAGAGGCACTTTACTGCTATCTTTGTCATCATCATCATCATTTCCACCTCCGTCTGGCTTGAGCTTGCTGGTTGGTCTGGGTTAGTAGTGCAATAGATGCACTGAACATGATTTCTGCTGACAGTTGGATTCAGGGTGAGGTTACTGTGCTTGTATTGATCTACAAAAAAAGAAAAGAAAAGTAGAATGTGGTGATAACGATACAATAAGACAATACATTTATCTCAAATTCACGTTAATACTGCAGTCAATACAATCCATTTCCTCTGGAATAAGGCATAATGACCTGGAAGCATTTTGTAAGTCATGGCACAGGATTTCCTTATTTCCTGTATTTGATATTGTTGGGTTATGCGTGATAAATGTGTGTGTCCGCATTAAATTGCCTGTAGAATTGAGCATGGGGCAGTTAGAGAAATGATAATGTGCAGGAAATGGTTTTATGAATTCAAGCAGCCCCTTTTAAATGGAAACCATCTCTAAAATGCAGTGGTTTTGCTGTGTATATTATGTTTGCCTGAGCTTGACAAGCCAGGAAATTGTCGCAAGGGTTAAAGTCGACCTGATTGACATCTCGTCATGCTGCAGGCCTTCTTTTCACAGCTTGCATGATTTCATTTCAACCAGGTCTGGTTGTGTAAGAGCAGATCTCAAGGGAAGCCACACAAACACACATACTGTATAAAGACATACATACAGCCATGCATACAGCCATGCAGGCCATCATTAGTTCTTTACTCCCAAACCTAGTGACCTGAGTACGTTTTGGTTCATCCACCTCTGTTAACATGGAAACATGCACAACCCTACTGCCTCCATTTTGTGAGCACTGAGACGATGACTTGTGTGCTGTTTTGACGGCCAACAGATTCGTAATGTGATTACTGTCATGACCAACATCTCCATGCCTCAGCATGCTGTGTGTGACTAATGCAATCTAAGTCCTAATCGAATTTCTGCATGTCTGCAAAACGGAGAAGCGGAAGGAACGCGCTCATTTATGCAAGCATGCAACATGGAAATAATGTCAATGTATCTCTTAAAACATCCAGAAATATTACGAAATGTATATTGTTTATGTCCTTATGTCTGCAGTTTCAGCCTGTTAAGCACAATTTTAGTCGTCAACAAACATGTGCTTGAAAGCAGCCCTATATTTAAGCATGTTGTAAAATAACTCTCAAAAGAGCAATACTTTCCAGTGTATTTCCATGTCCAATGGTCAACTCTTGGATGCATGCACATATTTAGCCTGTTTTATGTCAGTTAAGTGAGAGCTGCTTTGTGGGTCTTCCTCAAATGTCCAGTTTATGTGCAGTAGTGGCACAGTTGTGTTTTTGAAGGCTATAATTGTTTTGCGCCCGAGACGGCCTCAGCCGTCATGGGGAAATGATTGTGTAAGCTTTTCTCAGTTTTATGTGAGGACATATCTTGGGTTCGCCTGTGTGAATAAAGGGCAAGAAATCAACTCTTTTACCAATAGTCACTAGTGGTTACTAAAATTCTCATTGCTCTTGTATTAGAAATAGGTGATGTTAATTATCAATGTGCTAAATGCCACTGTACTTGTTGATAATAGGCATTTCTACTCAACTATAGCATTCAATCAAACTCTATTCTGCTTTGTCACATTGCCAACGGTACCCAGTGCTAATATTTCCTCAAATTGCCAGGTTTTGTTAAAAAGGAATTACTTAAACATTAGCTGCCAATGTATGAAACTGGATGCTCACTAGGGTCTGGAGTAGAGCCATTGCGAAGTTGTAGAAGAGCAAGTCAGTTGAAACTTCATTATGAATGATCACATCCAGTGGTCTAGAGTAAACTCCTGAGAGAATGAGATTGTTGGTCTTTGCCACAGATGTGTTGTTTGTCACTAGCAATAAAGGCACACCACACAGCTGCCACCACATCTTTACACAAGCCATTATAAAGTCAAACATCCCAGTGCCTCTCGATTCTCCATTAACAATGAGCAAAATGGTGGCAGCAAACACATCATAGTTTAGGTTCGAATAAGGACAAAATGCAAGGTTGGCCAGATTCAGACCGGGTTCACCTCAGAGACTTTATTTGAATTCTCACAGACATCCATATCCATGCATTAGCATGTCAGTTGAGGCTTAAAGTTGTCTTCCGGTTATAAAGTTCCAGGCCTGTTTAATCAATGGCCTGAGAAGGAAATGTAAGTATAAAGATGTTCTTTTTGTTTCTTATTTTAATCTCTTTAAAAAAGATTCTTTCTTTGTGCGTCTGATGACTCATCTGAGATGATGAAAATCCAGCCAGATTGTGCATCTGTTAATCGAAGAATATTTTAGATTCGGAAGATTTGCTTGAAGTGCCCGTTGACAAATATTTCTGCATACATTCGTTCAGTGCCAGCAGCTTTGTCCAGATTTATTCTCATCCAAAATGTTTTTGACATCACGCCGTCTGTACCAGGGTAAATGAGTTACTGCTGTTTGTAGGATCTTTAGGTGGTTTCCTTTTCAACCTGTTGAGCGGTACGGTCCCACATGTGGGATTTTGAACGTTCGGTGCCCCTGGGAGTACGGTCCCACATATGGGATTTAGAACGTTCGGTGACGTCACATAACTGCCAAATTCAAACTGAGCTTTCGCGCTTTAGCTGACGCTGAGACGCCACTGCGCTTGTCATATAGTCACAACTATGCAGTGTTTTTAACCACATAATGGTTAAAATAATATTTTAGGTTTCAGACATTTAAATACACATAAGTACTAGTAAAACAATACATTTAGATTAATAACAATCCATTCAAATATAATTTGCCGACGTGTTTTATTAATATCAGATAGGCTACATAGTGTACACATAGTGTAAGTAACTATAAAGTTCACTCTATTCTTCTCCAAGTTCACCGGCCACTTGCTTACATGTATTTCTGTAGAAACTGATACATTTATGTGCTGTAAATCTAACTGACAGGACTCTCTGAACTTAGGCGCAAACAAACATGGTGGTGCCCATCTCACATTAATATCACGAGAAAATTAAGTCGTTATAACGAGAAAACGAGAAGGAAAAAAAATAATATTGCATGGCCGCTTAGAACTTCCGTACATTATAGATCATGATCAAGATCATTTATAAATGATCATTTATCATTTATAGATTTATAATTTTTCAAAACACACTCATTTACACATATTTGTGAATCGGAATATCAGATGGCTGATGATATGGTAAACAAGTTTATGAATATTTTGAATAAAAACGGAAAAACAAAATAAAAGCAATCCATCTGTCATACAGTGTTATTGTGACCGCGGTGTGTCACGTGACAAGCATGACGCGTCGCCATGGAAACAATAAGAGGAAATGTTCTAAAATAACGTTCGCCTAAAAAAAACTCACTCTGGGGGGACTGCTAGAATGTTTAAAACCAGTGAAAGGGTTAAATCTTAAAACTTCAAGTTGATGATATTGCCTAGGATTGTTAAATTAAATTAAATTAAATGTTTAATTACATTTGTAATTAAATTAAATATTTAAATGACTCAAACTGGCTCAACTTACCCCACTCTCTGGCTCATCTTACCCCAGGCCTGCATTTTTTTCGAGACAGCAGAACTATTTACCTTATTTGAAAGATGTTTCTTTCCAAAAATGCACAGCATAAAGTTTTAATTTGTATGATTTTTGCAAATAAAAAGCTTTTTGAATCATAAAATCAGTGTTAAAAAGTAGCCTGTCTTATCATGTTCTTACTACATACGGTAGGAGAATTTTAGGGATTCTTAAAACATTAAGAATAATATTTAATTAGGAATAATAGGACTTTTTTGTGTCCTCTCTGTTGAATACAGCTACGTGTACTATCCTTAGCCGATTTCAGACCTGCCAAATCTCCTCATCTTTGCATTGAGAAGTAGACTGGAGAGCCATTGTTAAAAGCAAACATTTTCCCCAAAGCAGAAAGAAGCAGTTGATCTCGTGTTCCCTCCACACATGGTCTCCAGTTCCACAACTGGTCTCTTTGACCCTCCACGTGATGGAGGTGATGGGATCCCTCTGGCCTGAGGTCATTGCAGAGTTATGATGTTTT
Source organism: Sinocyclocheilus rhinocerous (assembly GCF_001515625.1). Lineage (NCBI taxonomy): Eukaryota > Metazoa > Chordata > Actinopteri > Cypriniformes > Cyprinidae > Sinocyclocheilus > Sinocyclocheilus rhinocerous. The sequence goes on along the minus strand of NW_015635053.1, from coordinate 309,609 downwards.
TGTTTGTCACACAGCATTGCACCACCTCTTGCCTCCTTGAGCTTCAGAAGACATTAAGCAACACTCGTGCTCAATCTTTGGCCAGAAAACATTGTTCCACATGGACCTTTTTTTACAACTCTCTCTCTGTTGACAAACTGGCTGCTGGTCATACGTGCAGTGATTGGGCACAACAACAGCTGGGTGGACCTCCTCAGCTCCTGAGAGGCTTGCCAGAGATGCAGCTGTGATGTTGGAGGCTTCTCTGCGCCAGTCAGATTATAAACCCTGCAGTTGTCTGGGCATCACTCCCAGTTCACACTTCCCTGCCCCTGGGCATGTAGGGATTCCTCACCAAACTTGACTGGTTCTGGTCAGTTGTGAGTGGTGTGGAATAGGCTTTTCCTGGGGGAAAATAGAAAAACTTGATTTTAAGGTAAATTCCACTTCTTCTACTTAGCAAGGAGATGTTTTAGCATAACCGGAACTTTTTCATTATCACGATTGTCAAGTAATGGCACACAAAATGCATTAATGTCCTTGAGTTCAGTACAAGTTGAGCACGATCAACACATTTGTTGAATAATGTTTATTACCACAAAAAAAAAAAAAAAATACATTTCCTTTCCCGTAATAATGGGAGTGAATGGGCCAATCTAATGTTAAAGTACTGTTTCAATAGTAAAGACGCAAGAAATAAACTATGCATTTTATGATGCATTTTTTACGATTTTACGAGTTTTTCTGTCTGGTTTGTTTCTATGACCCTAAAACAACTGTAAAAAAATAATTATTTAAACAGCCAAATTGGCCCCATTCACATCTACTTTCACTTCTAAGTGCCTCAGAATAACTTTTTTTTTTTCCTAATAAAATCAGGGATTAGTCTTAAATTTTATTTTGTAATCAACATTGACACAAATGATACAAATGTGGTAATTTTAGTTTGTATTGAACCTGTAATATTCCCTTTAGTTTGACCATTTGATGACATCTTTTTTTGACTGCATGTTATAATAATACATGTCAACAACAACAATACATGTTGTAAAAAGATTCTTGCAGTCCTTAGAGAGCTCTCCGACTTAAAACAAGTTTAGGAAGGGAAATTCCCTTCGTCATGACAGATGCATTCATGAATAGGAAGTCATCTTCTTCAAGGTGACGATAAAAAAGGCGTTATTTTTGTTAGGGGCCCAGACTTTGTGTCCAGAAGGGTGGATGCAGTGTCTGACTTTATTATATTTAAATGTCCCTCAAATTTTCCCAGCCTTGGTGTTTTGAGAAATCCCTTCGCTTTGCTTTCTTGGCTGAATACCTCTGAACTTCAAATCAGATTTGTCATGGCAGTAGGTCTACTTCATTGGCGACGCTTTCTCAGCTGTTCTCATTCAGTTTGGCCTTTTGCATGGTTTTGCAAACAGTTTTCTTCTGAAAAAGTGTCATGGGATTGCAACATGAGTGATGCAAGATAAGGAAGTCTTATAATACTTTCTGGAAACAACATCAGCATGATTAGACCAGAGCATCACAGCTTTCTTTCCTCTCTGTAGTTATTCCCCAAGGATATTATTGTGATTTTTGTGCGGATATTCCAGTCCGTCTTCTCATTTCCTGCGGTGTGTCTTCTACCATTTGTCCGAAGTGTCTGCAGGACACTCTATTGTTATTTAAGAGTCCCTTCATTCACCAGATGCAGCGTGCTTGAATGTGTACGTGTCTTCCTGTTTTCATGTTGCCGAGGTCACCACTCTGTTTCTAAGCACCCTGACTTGAGTAGAGGAGGTGAACTGAAAAACACACACACAGAGTCATAAGGTAAACTGGAAATGAAACAAACCTGTGATGGAGAAGCTGGAAACTATACCCTTTCCCCTAAACCACAAATGAATCTGAAATGGATTATTACTCAGGGTAATTTAAGAGCATTGCAGTGTATTGTTAATAAAATATCAGCCAGCTTGTCAAAGTAGCGACAAATGTTTCTCTGGCACAATGCTACGCCATTAAACTCTATTAGCATCCCTTTGGGATTCATTTGGCCTTATTTAGATCCCTGTCACCCAGTATACCCTAATTAACCAATTAAACATCATCTGTTCCTCGGCTCTGGTAATAAAATATGGAAAATTAAAACATTAATGGATGGAAATTTACCATCATTTGTAAAGACCGATGGATCCAGCAAGAGCTCCATGCTGTGCTTGGTTTCGCACACTTTCCAGACAAGACGTCTTAGAAGAGTGGCCTGTTTCTGCCAAAAAATTATTCTCAGAGCTTTCAGCACTCTATGACGTCCATTTACTTTGCCCATTTTGCTTCTTGCTCTTACAGCATTCTCAGAAAGGCAGAAGATGGTTCCAGTAAGCATCTGTCTTCACCCTATTAGCTTCTTTATTGACAGGCTATGCTTCGGTTGCTAATTAGGCAGACACTGTCTGTCTTTTAAGCGTGTGGCAGCCTCAGATTCAGATGGTGCTCTAAGTTGGTAGTGCATTTCAGAGATGAAAACACTTCACAGTCTAGTGTTTAGATGTTGTAATATTAGGTTAGACTCTCTGCAACAACGTCTCGGAAGTTCTGAAGACCCCATTATCTCTTAACTGTGATTCGCTCTCTTCGACTCTCATCTCTTCGGGAGACTCTAGAGGTCCAAGAATTTGGAGCAGATCCAGAAGATTTGGTCATTAGGGTTAGCATGCATGACTTACTACTTTTCATTAAAATCTGTGATCTCATTTAACTGACCCTTTGTATGAGGTCGTCCTCAATGTTGAGCTGTGTTCTCAGCGGGGCCCGTTGTCCACATTTTGGAAATCGCATCTAGCTGTCCACTGGGCAGGGATCTATTGCATGTCCCAGAACTTTTCCAAACAATAGAGACCATGAAATCATAGTCCAAGTTCTAGAGCCTCATAAATCCCCATTTTTACGCTAACTGTAATTATGGGATTACTGTTAATCTTTCATCCTGTGATAGAGGGTCACTTTTAAACCCCATTAAATGAGGTGTGACTACACCAATCCAAGCATTTGACAAGTCCTTTATGTGGGTTTAGCGTTTCCAATTAGAATGCAACACACTTTACAGCCTTTGTTTTATTGTGTTCTCTTTTGAGCTAAATATACGGTAGAGTCCTCCTATTCCTTTAGAAGCTTCCATTCTCCCAGTCCTTTGTCGTCGCAATATATTATTGTAACACGCCAACTAAGTTACTGTTGGTTCTCTGCTCGTCGGCCTGATGCCACTTTTTCTTTCAAAGCTTGTACCATTAGAATTCTCCCAGTGTCTCACAGTCCTGAATCAACTTGTATACTCCTGAATAGACTGAGAAAAGAGAACGGCTGAATTACTGGTAGCGGCTGCTTTCAACTCTGTCTCTCACAAGTAGATGAGGTTGTAAAGAGGGGGAGGCAGGTGTACTGCAGTCCCCCCCAGCCGCATTTAACCAGCTAGCCTTGATTCATTAGCTTTCCCCCCTGGGAACGTGTTTGCGACGGGGGGTGAAATTTGCATCCCTAATTTCCTCATTCCCTCGCCCCGGCTGCAGCTGGGTCCTCTGGGCTCGGGCCGATTTGGAAAACAGGAAGTCTGATGGCCTTGGACCTTTCCATCAACCTCACCCCTGTAGTGGGGAGGCTTTAATTACCATAAACGAGAGTTGTGCTTAACAACCACGTGGAATCGATTAGATGCAGCGGAGGGATTGGAGAGGAGCCCCCCCCCCCCTCCCC
>NW_015635053.1:294131-305626 GCF_001515625.1 Sinocyclocheilus rhinocerous | reverse complement strand
CTACACCGGCTGATGTCTTTTGTTTCAGGATGTAGTGTGTTATACATCCCTGTTTTGGATTCAAGAGCAGCCATTTGCGTCAGGAAGGGCACCAGCTAAAGCTGGCGAGAAATGCTTAATAATTATTTAATGCTCTTCAGTCTGCACTTTAAGTCATGTGACTAAAGATCAGAGGTGGTTGCATGACTGAACATGGACAAAAATTATTTTTACAGAGCTTTTCATTCTGCTTCCAACGGCACACACAGACAGTGTTACAGAAAACCCATGTAACCTAACTTTCACAGCATTGAGATTAGTGGTGTGTAAAATGAGGTAAAGTCCCATGAGTTGTTTATTTTTTAAGCAGTCTGTCTGTTGGCGAGTGACTATAAGTTCCTCTCAGTGATTATTTTATAATCCAGATTTTAAATGAAACAACTTCCCTTGCCTTCTCTGAGAAAACGCCTTTAATTAAGACATAACAATTCGCTTATTATAGTCTAATAAACACTGGAAAAAGCTACAAAACCCCCCAGTGTTTTTCTGTTGCTAGTTTTGGTTGCCCTGCTGGCACATTCATCAGGATGAATGTAGAGAGGAACGGATTTAAATCATGCACAAATGAAATGAGCTGTCCTAGAGTGGTCGATTCAAGTGTGTCTAATATGATTTTAATTACTACTGCTCAGTGAATGAATGTGACTCTTGGGCATTTTGGATCAAGTGCCAATCTTTAAAGCACTGATTCAGCCAAGCATGTGTTGCATCTATTGTAGGGTATCAGACATGATACCCAAGCAATACTGTGAGTCTGAACGATCCTTAAAATTTACATCTGATTGATGTTTTCCATTGGTCATACAAGGCCTCGTTGATTACACATTTTCTGAAAAATATGTGAGTTTTGTTTGCTTGTGTAAAACTTGGCACTAGGATGCTAGAGCGCTTTGGATGTTTGCCAAGGCATTGCTATGAGGTTCCTTTTCTGGTGGTTGTATGTGGTTGTTTGTGTTTGGGGTGATTGCTATGCAGTTGCTATGGTGTTTTGTTGGTTGCTAAAGTGCTGCTACATGGTTGTTAGAGTTTTCTGGGCGATTGCCAGGCCAGTGGTGTTCAGGGTGGTTGCTAGGGTGTCACTAAGTTCTTCTAGTGTTTGCTAAGTGACTGTTAGTATGTTTAGGGTGGTTGCCAGGGTGTTGGTATACAGTAACTGTGGTGATCTGTTGGTTGCTAGGGTTTTGCTATATGGTTGTTAGAGTGTTTGCAGGCCAATGGTGTTCAGGGTGGTTGCTAAGGTGTTGCTGAAGTTTTCCAGTAGTTGCTAAGTGGCTGTTAGTATGTTCAGGGTGGTTGCCAGGGTTTTGCTATACAGATGCTGTGGTGTTGTGGTGATTGCTAGGGTGTTGACAGACCAGTCTCGGGTGGTATCTAGGATGTTGCTAAGGTGCTCTGGTGGTTGCTAGGAGATGGTAAGTGTGTTCATGGTGGTTCAGGACGTTGCTCTGCAGTTGATGTGGTGTTCTAGTGGTTGCTAAGGTGTTGCTACATGGTTGTTAGACTGTTCTGATTGACTGTCAGCCCAGCGGTGTTCAGGGTGGTTTCTAGGGTGTTGCTAAGGTGTTCCTGTGGTTGCTTAGTGGCTGTTAGTGTGTTCAGCTTGGTTACCAGGACATTGCTCTGCAGTTACTGTGGTGATATGATAGTTGCTAGGGTGGTTTCTAGGGTGTTGCTAAGGTGCTTTGGTGGTTGCTAAGTGGTTGTTAGTGTGTTGAGGATGATTGCCAAAGATGTTGCTCTGCAGTTGCTGTGCTGATCTGTTGGTGCTAGGGTGTTGCTACATGGTTGCAAGACTGTTCTTGTTGACTGCCAGGCCAGTGGTGTTTAGGGCGGTTTCTAGGGTGTTGCTAAGATGTTCTGGTGGTTGCTAAATGGTTGTTAGTGTGTTCAGGATGGTTGCCAAGGATGTTGCACTGCAGTTGCTGTGGTGATCTGTTGGTTGCTAGGGTGTTGCTGCATGGTTGCAAGACTGTTCTTGTTGACTGCCAGGCCAGTGATGTTTAGGGTGGTTTCTAGGGTGTTGCTAAGATGTTCTGGTGGTTGCTAAGTGGTTGTTAGTGTGTTCAGGATGGTTGCCAAGGATGTTGCACTGCAGTTGCTGTGGTGATCTGTTGGTTGCTAGGGTGTTGCTGCATGGTTGCAAGACTGTTCTTGTTGACTGCCAGGCCAGTGATGTTTAGGGTGGTTTCTAGGGTGTTGCTAAGGTGCTCTGGTGGTTTGCTAAGTGGTTGTTAGTGCCTTCAGGATGGTTGCCAAGGATGTTGCTCTGCAGTTGCTGTGGTGATCTGTTGGTTGCTAGGGTGTTGCTACATGGTTGTTAGACTATTGTTGGTGATTGCCAGGCCAGTGGTGTTTAGGGTGGTTTCTAGGGTGTTGCTAAGGTGTTCTGGTGGTTGCTATGTCGTTGTTAGTTGCTATGTATTTTTTTGTGGCTGCTAGGTTGTTGCTGCATGGTTGTTAGACTGTTCTGGGTGATTGCCAGTCCAGACTACGGTATTTAGGGTGGTTTCTAGGGTGTTGCTAAGGTGTTTTGGTGGTTGTTAGTGGTTGTCAGATGCTATGTGTTTTTTTTGAGGTTGTTAGGTTGTTGGTACATGGTTGCTAGACTGTTCTGAGTGATTTCCAGGCCAGTGCTATGGTGTTCTGGGTAGTTGCTAGGGTCTTGAGGTTGTTGTTATGGTGTGGTTGCTGGCACAAATGGGGTTTCTGATGTGTTGAAATTTGATATTTAGGATTAGGGCTTTGCTCAAACTCCAAGCAAACACCACAAATGATTGAATGAATATTTATCTGGCACCCCCCTCGCTTTCCAGTGGAGATAACCTTTCAAATGTGAACAGCTTGACCACTTTGATCGGCACAGTGCTCCTGTGCATTCAGTGACTCAATCATCAGTATTGAGCTAATTCCCAAAGCCACTGTAATCAATAGTTCTTATATGTCACGTCTCTTAATGGTGAAATCAATGTGATATGTTTTCGTGAGCGTGTTTCTCACCATCACCGCAGAATTGAGTGGTGTTGCCAGACTGGCCGTGCTTAGACTACAACCATCAGGGTGATGGACACCTCATCGGTTCATGACCTCTCTCTCACTGCATAGGTCATTCCAGCACTGGCCAGCTGGACTGGTCCGTAGGGGTCCGTAGGCGTGGGGGTGGAAGTGTGATGATCTTCTCAGTCTCCTTTCATTACACCAGAGCTCAATAGGACAATTCACATGTATCCGCTTGCCAACTGGAGCGATCCCTACACGGTTCCATATTACTGAGAGGAAACTCAGTGGCTACAGTTACACATGTTGTTTTTGGACGCATAAAATGCTTCAAAATGCATGCTTTTTTGTGACAGATATGAAATCTGAATCCAGCGAGGAATGGAAGCAAATCTGCAGTGCATATTTTGGGTGTAAAAGGTCCACTGAATCCAACATGTTCTCTCAAATCTGTCCATTTTCTGGTAATTACCCTCTCAAGGCTTAATGCTGTGTGCTATCACAGAGAGTTAATGGCCCTTTCAGCCACAGACTGTTTTAGACACCATCACTGTCATCTTGTCAACAGGGGAATATTGTCAGCCTGCTTTAAATTCAACTCATATTTGCTTTTATGACACAAGAATTGCTAAATTAATGGTGATGTATGTAATATCCAAAGGAATGGCCTAAAATAATGAAATAAAATGTTTTGCAACAAGATACCAATCTGTCATTGGTTAGCCAAACTGACAGCCCCGCCCCAAAATTACACTGTTGGTTGAGCCAGTGTTGCTGTGTTAACGGGATAGTTCACCCAAAAGTGAAAATCCTGTCATTAATTACTCACCCTCATGTCGTTCCAAACCTGTAAGACCTTCATCTTCGGAACACAAATTAAGATATTTTTGATGAAATCTGAGAGCTTTCTGACCCTGCATAGACAGGAACAGAAATACCACGTTCAAGGCCCAGAACGGTAGTAAGGACATCGTTAAAATAATATCATAAAATTAAGGTTGAACAACTGATGTCACATGGACTATTTTAACAATGTCCTGAACAAGGCTTATGGCTGCTTTCACAGTTATGCTTGGTCTGAACCCAAATTTGATGGATCCCCCTCTCCTGCCCCCTCTGGATTCTGTTCATAAATTGTTTTTTGGTTCCGAACCATGGTATATTTGCATCATCAGAGTTGTAGCTGTTTACATCTGTTGCAGGTCCAACTATGCAGGAGAACATAGAGACATGAATGGATATTATGGCTTGTTCACCACACTTTCTTAGCAGAATATATTGTTGATATTTTCAAGTCCTTTTTGGTCTCTGCTCAGATCAATATATGCAGTATTATATGTTCATTAGTATTTAAAGCCTTTAAGACTAAGAGAGAGCATAGCATGACCTAATGTAGAAGGCCCCAGTTATGTACAGTATAAGCCAAACTGTAAATTAAACCACCCTCATCAGCAGCCTAACTTACAGAGCAGCCCATTTGAACCACTCTGGGACACTCATTGTATTTCATGAGTCTAATTGTATGAGATTATGCCTGAATGAAGAGACACTCCATAGGGGGCCGCATGGGGGGTTCTCCATTTTCATCACAAAGCCATGGGCCACCTCCATGTGCTGATCCACTACACACACCCTCACAATCACACACAATCATTTTTCTATGGTGAAGATTAAAGTGAATTAAGACTAGGACTTTGACTAATGCCAGTCTGGATGTCATTACAGAGGGTTTGGAATGGAGTCTTGCTGTGCTGACTGGTCAAGCTTCAGGATTAACACGCCCCAGGGGAAACATACAAGATGGTGTGAGCGATCAGGTTTTGGGAGGGATGTAAGGTGGCAGGGACAGGTACAGACTAATCCTACCAAACAGACATGGGTTTCTGCCTTAGACGGCATGGGCTGTCGAAAGTGTATTGCGTATGAAGTCGTTACAATTAGTGATGCACAGAAATATATATATATTTTTTACTGAAAATGAAATATTTTTTTCTTCGTTTAGCCTAAAAAGTAAATTGAATAATGCTGGCTAACTGGGTAATTGATGCAGTTCAGTGTGTCTTGTTCACAGGTGATACACCAGTTGTAGTAAAGTTTTTCGACCACAAACTACCTCTTGATATTTCAGACAAACAAATTTTCCCAATCGCAACCAAAAACTTGATTTTTGCTCTCTGTGAATTGTGTCGACACTGACATGTTCTCCTGTTGTTATTTGTCAACGTTGTGTGCAGAGACTTTAAACAGTCAAAACACGTCATCTGAGAACCGCTAACTGTTTTGCTCGGTAATTAATTCCCTTCAAAACCATTTTGGCTAAAACTGATTATTTTATTTATTTATTTATTTTCCTGATTATTTTTTGTTTTGTGTTGTTTTGTTTTGTTTTGTTTTGTTTTGTAGAGACTTCAAACAGTCAAAACATGTTATCGGAGAAGCACTAACTGTTTTGGGTAGTAATAAATTCCCTCCAAAACCATTTAGCAAAAACTGATTATTTATTTGTTTGTTTGTTTGCTTGCCAAAATTTCAGGTCATCACTAATTCCGCTCTGGTTAGTTGACTTATACACAATTTCTAGGGTGGATGCAGGTGGATCCAGGTAACAGTGACATGTTGGATTTAACAAAGTTGGCAAATTTTGTGAACTTTTCAACAAAATCTTTTTAGTTGTTTTTACAAACTTTGTTAAAATTGCTGTTATTAACTTGCACACCTGTAGTATCATAAGTTGAGGGTAATGTAATAATGAATGTGTGGTACCAGAATAAACCTCAATGTCGACCAGACTTGCATACATATGCATTGGCAGAAAAGGTTTTGGAAAACAACTTAGTGCCTCGGTGTGAAGGAACAACACGGTGCCGCTAGTAGGGAGAGAGGTACAAAGGAGATTTGTTGTGTGTGTGTCTGTGTGTGTATTCATACTATTTCTACAGTATATATAGTATGGGAATTATCAATATGTATTGTGTATATGTAATGTGCTGTATACACCCAGAGCAGATTGTACTGAAGACTTTATCCCACAGTTCAAAGCGCTCTACATTAAATTAGCAGTGTGACAAATGAACTGTATAAATGAAGCAATATCAACTAATGAGTCTCTTTTTTTCATTATTTGATCAGTCAAAAGCTAAGGCATGTTTACAAAGACATTTTTATTTCCAAAGTTATGAGCGGACTTGCTAAGTTAAACATAGTGAAGTCATTTGACAACAATGTAGCGTGCTAATGTATAAAATTAACAGTATATTTCATTCTGTTTCACATAATTTTAACATAAATTGTTGGCAGTATCTGATAATTATTACACTAGTATTTCATTCCATATGAGTCTGTGTGTGTGAAGCCAAACTGATGAACTGATAAATGGAGGGGAACCTCTTTATAAACTGCTCTATGTGGTTTTATGATCTGACACTTATAGCGGCACTGTTTTTTTTAGGGTGAGAGGCTGATTAGGCGAAATACAGCGCTTTTACTGTCAGCAGTTTTAAAACAGTCCTCAACATGTCAGAGTTAAGACGTATAATGCATTTCCCCACAGTTTTACAGCTAGAATGTCAAATAAATCTGTATAAGCACATTTGCCTAAATAAAGAAAGCAATTAAACTGAAAGGAGACCTTTTATAAATACTAAAGTCCTGTTTAAGTGAGCTTGCTAGTACAGTAGCTCAAAGAGCTTTTGGTATCTTGGCAAGCTGGAAATGTAATGTTTAATTCATTCTAGTACTGCCTGAAATGCTGCCCACTTGCTGAATCGTCATATTCCACTGCTTCGTTGATCTGCACACAGCGCGAGAGAAAGGCGTTTGTGTGTTGTTCCTGAAAACTGAGATACTGTACGTGTGTGAGTGGAGACGTGGACCATGGCTCGATAACATGCATCTATACATTAATGTTTTTCTTGGCTCTACTCCACAAAGCGTTAAATCTTAATGCACATGGGTGTGCTTGTTTCTGTATGGTCACATCGCTGCTAAATGCCTGCATTAACCGGCCGCTCATCCTCTCCTCTCTGCTCTTTCCTACAGATCCCGAGTCCCAGAGGAAACGCACCGTTCAGAATGTCCTCGACCTCCGGCAGAACCTGGAAGATACCATGTCCAGCTTACGGGGGTCGCAGCTCAGCCACAGGTACAGGAGCTCACTCCTCTAGTCCTGCTCTCCTTTAATAGGCCATGGATTCTACCATGTGTTTAGATTAAAATGTGAACTTATTCTGCAACATGCGTTTTGTTTGTTTATTATTGGTGCCGTGTGTTTGTTTTTGTTTTGTGATTTTTTATTTTTTTTTGCTTTGCCTTGCTTTTTGTTTGGTTTTGTGTGTTGATTTGTGCTTTTGCTGTTGTTGTTTTGCTTTGCTTTTTGTTTGGTTTTGTTTTGTGCTTTTTTGCAATTTTATTATTTCTGTGTCTGTTTGTTGTTTTTGTTTTGTTATTTTTTTGTTGTTTTGCTATTCTATTTTGGTTTGTGTTTTGTAGTAGTAGTGTAAAGTTTTGTTCAGTTTTTTCCCCCATTTATTTTCCTTTTTTCATTTTGGCTAATTCATTTTGTGATTTAATTTATTATTATTATTATTATTATTATTATTGTTGTTGTTATTTGTTTTTGTTTTTTGCTTTGCTTTTTGTTTGGTTTTGTGTTTTTGTTTTGTGCTTTTTTGTTGTTTTTCTATTTTATGTGTGTGTGTGTGTGTGTGTGTGTGTGTGTGTGTTGTTTTTTGTGGGGGGTTTTTTGTTTTGTTTTTTGTATTGTAAAGTTTTGTTCTGTGTTCTTTTTTTCCATTTATTATTTTTGGTTATTTAATGCTAGTAAATCACACAAATTAGGTTTTAAAACTAAAATAATATCTCAAATTGGTAATGATATAATACAATTTAGGGTTGCCAAAATTTTTAAACTTATATAGACATATTAGAGATTTGTAAATGTATCATATTAGTCATTATTGGATATATTGGCTGATTTATTGATAGTTTGGGGTATTTAATAGTACTCAATTCTCCTTTATTGGATTATTTATGTATTTATTTATATTTAGCTTATCTGTAATTTAATGCTCATTTGATGTATCTCAAATGAAGAAAACACTTACCAAAACTTAAAATGAATATCCATTTCTTATAACTGTACTGTTATAATGTTGTGATTTAAATGATATTTATTTTTACTTTTAAATGATTTAGAATACATTCAATTAAAATAGTATAATATTGTATTTTTAATATTATAATATTAATAGTATAATAATAATAATCATTATTATTATTATTATTATTGTTATTATTATTACTATTATTGTTGTTATTATTATTATTATTATGTATTTTTAAGTTTAATATCAATGTATTCCTAAAAAAAAAGAAAAGTGTAAAATGTCCGCCCGTAATGTCATATTCAAATGTCATTCAGAGGAATATTACATATCTGCAAGTGTATGCAGTCTAAACATCACCGAAGGACTAGAGCTGCAGATGTTTCTCTGTCCTTCTCACATCAGCACCTCCCTCTGTTGTTTCCTGCTGTCCAAGGTTTACAAACACACATACAAACCCTACAGCAAAAGGATGGATTAGCCTCTCATCACAAAGCCACAACCACAAACCCCTGCTGGACCTCACACAGTATGTTGTGTTAGTGTATTGGAAACCAGAGCTACTGGCAATGTTTTTGCTTGAGTGTTGTTTAAAGAAGCAATAAGCGCTCCTTCAACCAGAGGAAGTCGCTCGAGGAAGCTGTTAATGGTGCATTATAAACCAACAGTCCTGGAGAGAGTCCATCCCTGCAAACTAAACACTAAATCTGTTGTGTAACAGTTGTCAGAGCCGTGGCTTACTGGTGGACGCAGGTGCTCTGACGCATTGAGCCGTGGTGCTCATACAGGCAATGTGAGTTCAAATCCAGCTCTCCTGACAGACTTGAACAGATGAACTACAAGAGATTCATCAGCGTATAGTGTATCTTAGCACTCTATCTTTCACTTATCCTGAGTGTGTCTGAGGGATTTTAGTACTGCCTCCTAGTATAAAATTGCTCTGCCTCAGCAGCTTTAAAGTCATTCTATTAAAACCTTAACCTAATTGGCCTGATTTAATGCATCTTCTGCACATAAACACTAATGCCCCTGTCGAGAGAAAGTCTGTAATGTGCTGAGCCCAAATTATATAATAGACATACTGTATGCCAGTGTTTTGTGTGGCCTTACAGTCCTTTATGATGCATAACAATGGCTACTTTCTTGATTTGTCATATGTTCTCTTCCTCTGATTCAAGTGTTCTCAGAAGGGCCCGTTGAAGGATAAAAGGAACGATAATCACTGTCATTTAGCCGTCATTATCGTTATTCAGCACAAAAGTCAGGCAAACAGAAGTGCCTGGCATTTTATCGAAGGATTATTCGCATTCACGTCAATGCTCTGAAAGCCACTGTCTTCTTTTCTGGGGATGTTTTCCTCAGCCTTTTGCTATTTGTAGAAAACTTCTACAGAAATTTGTGATAACCACAAATGTGCAATGGTATTTGAGTGATTTTAGTTCAAAACGAGTGAGATGCTGTGATATGCTGTCAGTTGTAAATTGTTCAGTTCTTTTAAATTGGAGCAAACTTTATTCAAAGGCTTTTTATACTTTGAAAGTTGAGCTCAAGGTCAGCGGAAAATAATCTCCATCCATCCGCTGGGCTTAAAAGTATTAAAACCAAATCTGGACACTTGGAAACTAAATAAGAGCATTAAAATCATTGCAGGGCAGTCACAACTCAGGAGGATATGAGTTTATCCAGATGAGGGCTTTAGTTTGGACGGGGATGGGTGGGTGTTGAATCAGCAGAAGGTCAGCCAGTTCCTCCAGCTGCCTAAAGCGTGACCTACTATTTTAAAATCAGAGAAAGGCACCCGAGGGGTCAGCGTGTGCACGACTGACTTCCTGTAGAAAGCTTGAGCGGCGTGTAGAGCAGGAAATTAAACATCCTCAGACATGTTTTACCTTCAAATCCCCACGGGTGATGCATCACTTACCAGAGACTACATAGACATACATCCACAAGATGTGTGAGACTGAGATGAGTTTTGTGATGTGTTGATGAAATGGGTGTATGTGTGATAAGCCGACAGTTATATCCAGTATGACGAATGAGTTCGCCTGCAGTCTCTGAAACATCTCTGTGCAGTTAAAGAGGTTTTTTTCACGTTAATTCCAGGCTGAAAACCTGACTAGACAGAGTCCAAAATTAAGTTTTTGCCACATCTGCCAATGGTTGGTGAAATGAAAAAATGAGTCACATCAGATTCTTGTAATACTTTTTGCATGTCACTTGCATCTTCAGCGAGTTTTATAAAATTCGGATTTTTTTTCTAGTGAGAAAATGCAATTCTAGCATTACTTGAACACAGCGTTAGGAATGCATGTCTTAAAGGGATAGTTCACCCAAAAATGAAAATTCTGTCATTAATTACTGACCCTCATGTCGTTCCGAACCCGTAAGACCTTCATTTATCTTAGGAACAAATAAATCTGAGAGCTTTCTGATGCTCCATAGACAGCAACGCAACTGAGACGTTCAAGACCCAGAAAGGTAGTAAGGACATCATTAAAGGGGTCATATGATGCTGCTAAAAAGAACATTATTTTGTGTATTTGGTGTAATGAAATGTGTTTATGCGGTTTAAAGTAAAAAAAACACATTATTTTCCACATACTGTACATTATTGTTTCTCCTTTATGCCCCGCCTTTTTGAAACGCGTCGATTTTTACAAAGCTCATCAGTCTGAAAAGCGAGGTGTGCTGTGATTGGCCAGCTATCCAGTGCGTTGTGATTGGCCGAATACCTCAAGCATGTGACGGAAATGTTACGCCCCTCACCATACTGTGATGCCCTGTCCGGCCGGAGCGATGACACAAAAACATTAAAACCCATTATCACCAAGAGCTTGTAACACTCCAAAGAGAAAGGAAAAATTGAAATCGCATCATATGACCCCTTTAAAATAGTCTGTAATTTTATGAAGCTACGAGAATACTTTTTGTATGCAAAGAAAGGTATTCTCGTAGCTTCATGACATTACGGTGTGTCAGTATAGCATTGTCTATGCAGGGTCAGAAAGCTCTCGGATTTCATCAACAATATCTTAATTTGTGTTCTGAAGATGAACGAAGGCCTTACGGGTTTGGAACGACATGAGGGTCAGTAATTAATGACAGAATTTTCATTTTTGGATTAACTAACCCTTTAACATATTACAATTGTGAACTCACTTACTCAGTTTTGCTTGTCTTTTTCGAACCTTTTAAGGGTAAACGTTTACAATTCTTCGATACATTTTCGCAGGTGAAATCTAGTAATTTCAAGAGGAATCAGCTGTATATCCACAAATATATTGGCCAATATTTGCCAGTTTTAAAAAATTGGCAGCAGCCGATGTTTTTTTTTTTTTTTGTTTTTTTTTGCAGTTATAG
>NW_015635053.1:274874-294094 GCF_001515625.1 Sinocyclocheilus rhinocerous | reverse complement strand
CCGATTTTTTTTTTTTTTTTTTGTTTTTTTTTGCAGTTATAGTGTCAGAAATGGGACTTTTATTTTGAATGCACTGAGAAAGCTTTTATTCTCAGACTCTGTTAGTTTGCTAATTTTAACATTACAACATTTTCTAATTACAACATTACAACTGTTCAGCGAGTTTCCGCAGGTGAAATCCAATCATTTTAATAGGAATCCATGCGATAGGCAATTTCGTATGAAGGCGAAAGATTTTCACACAGATTTCGCAATGGGTTCAACTTGGTTACATGGATCACATGTTTTGACAAACAAAAGCTGCTTGGTTTGATAGTTCAATTCATTTCAAGTTTATTTGTATAGCGCTTTTCACGATACAAATCATTGCAAAGCAGCTTTACAGAAAATTTTTAGCTTCTACACTATATTTAGGAGTAGGTTATTAGTGGAATCATCTGTGAACACTATTAACTGCAATGATTATGTGTTGCGATTAAACGTTGCGATTATGTAAAATTTGGTGGTTTTATATGTTGTTCCAGGGTTAGCAAAAATAAAAGCATTCAAAATATGAAAAAAAAACTATAATAGTATTTCAATGATACTAAAATAACACTGCGCTAACAGCATGCTTTCGATTTAACCACCTTCTCTTTCTCTTGTCTTCCAGCTGTATTGAGAACAGCATGTGCTACGACAGCGATGAGACTAACGCCCGCAGCATCTCTAGCCTGTCCAACCGTTCCTCTCCTCTCTCCTGGCGCCAAGGCCAGTCCAGCCCTCGGCTGCAGGCTGGTGACGCCCCCTCCTCCGGGGTCACCGCCCACTTGCTGCCCATCCGAGCATCAACGCAGATCAGCCACCTGCAGCGCATCCAGCTCATCGAGGGCCTGGACGCCGCGGACGATGACCTGGCCGACCTCAAGTCTGGTTACCTCAGCGACGGCAACCTGACGGGCAAGAGCCAACCAGAAGATGAAGACGACGATGATGATGACGTCGATGATGATGACCTAGCCAATGGGTAAGTGTATATTACTTTTTTTGCTGTTTGCTGATATATATGAAATGCTTAATAGATTGTATTTTAATGTACATGAACTATTGATTATATTATATAAATTATAAACTACCATTCAAAAGTTTGTGTTTTAATTAAGAAATTAAAAATTAATAATTTTGTTATTAAGAAATTAATACTTTTTATTCAGCAAGGATGCTTTAAATTGATCAAAAGTGACAATAAAGACAGTTATAATGTTTTCCCCCCAAATAAATGCCATTCTTTTGAACTTTCTGTTCATCAAATGATCCTGAAAAAATTTAATGTTTTCCACAAAAAAAAAAAAAATGAAGCAGCACAACTTTTTCATCATCGATGATAATAATAAATGTTTCTTGAGCAGCAAATCATCATATTATACTGATTTCTGAAGGACCATGGGACACTGAAGACTGGAGTAATGATGCTGAAAATTCAGTTTTGCATCACAGGAATAAATTACAATTTTTAAAATATTTAAGTAGAAAACAGTTATTTTAAATTGTAACAATATTTCACAATATTACTGTTTTTTACTGAATGTCTGATCAAATAAATGAAGCCTTTGTGAGCATAAGTGACTTCTTTCAATTAAAATATAATATAATAAATAAATACAATACAACCCTAAACATTTGGAGGTAGTTTATATTTTATATAATTTAATATTTTATTTAAAAAAAATATAACATTTACAATAATTTAATATTAATGCAGAACTCATTATATTAATAGTGTAAGCTGCACAATTGTAAAGATGATAGATGTTTTACACATGGAAGTCCTTTGAGCAATGATTAACTGCTTTTAATCGCCAACGAGTGGCATTGTGAAAGATTTCATTGGCTGATTTATTGTCAGTCTGAGGCCCCCCAAAGAACAATCATGTCACAATCAGCTGAGGGTCTCATTTTGGAGCCATTTGTGCCATCTTCAGGATCTGGCCTCATCAGATCTGGCTATGTCCCCCGAGGGGCCCCTCGCAGAGCCGGCTCTCATTTTCAGTGTCACAACACCTGATGTTGCTGAACGCAGCCTTCCTTCTGCTAGCTGCAGCTGTCCGCAGAGGACAGCTCATTGTTGCAGATGCAGTGTTAAATGCGTGTGCATGTGTGTGTGTTTATGTGTGAACACAAAACTAGGAAATTACAGAGGAAATGAGATGTGTTTGTTTAAGCTGTCAGCGGAGCTTTGGTGTTGGCCTCTCTTAACCTGCGCTGTTGGTTTAGTCTGATGGGGAATCGCTGTCAACAGCCACCGAGTCACTGCGAAGTGAGAAAGTTCACAATCTGAAAGCACTTCACCTTGTGTTTGTTTGACATCACGTCAGATCGAATAAGTGGATCACAGTTACAATCTAACATAAAAATGAATATGTTTTGCTTGGATGAAGACAATAGCAAGCCTTCATGTGTTTTCCAGCAGTAATGCATTGTGATGCAGCTAAGCACACACACAAAAAAAATGGTGTGGAAACAATTTTCAACCAGAAATTGCTAGTAAATTCCACAAATAATTATAAATAAACAGCAAGTAATATTAAAATTTAAAGGTGGGGTAAGCGATTTCTGGTAACCAATGTTGATATTTCTGGATGCGGCGAGGCATGACAAATCCAAGACAGACTCTTAGCTGTTGCGGCGCAGACACGGTGTTACTCGCCTATCGAGAAGAAACAAAGCAACTTCGGCGTCCGGCCGCAGGCCTTCCGCTCCTTGAGTTCTCTCCAGCGCTGGAAAGCTGATCCGATATTTACACGGGTCCTACTTCTTGCCCTATGCCTTCTTTTGTTCCGCAGACGTTTTCCTCTTTTGTTTTTTTATCCGCCATCTCATCTTTCTGTCGCTCGGCTTGCTAATGTGAGCACTGAATGCTCTCTCCTTCACATCATGAGTAGACACGCCCCTTACTGCTGATTGGCTTGTTTTTTTTTGCTAGTTTGCTGAAACTTTGCTGAAGTTTGTTTTGCTAGTCGGCCCGAATCAATTTTCTAAATCATTTTTGAAAAATCGCTTACCCCACCTTTAATTACCATGAACTAAGAATGAAAAAGTTCAAGTTCAACTTATTTATATAGCGTGCATAAAAACAGCCACACGACTGACCAAAGTACTGTACAGAGGTTCAAACAAGAATAAAATAAAAATATAGAAATCAGCACAACTAAACACAATTAAGACAGCGTCTAGCCCCAATGATATAAATAACTAAATATGATAATAAAACAAGGGGATCAAAGGATAGACACTTAGAGGACAAAATACTAGGCAAATACCATAATAGAAGAGTATTAATAAGCCAGGGAAAACAGACAGACTTAAAGTGGTCAGAGAAGGGAATAATCTAATCTCTAAAGGCAGGTTATTCCACAACCGCGGCCCGGCCACTGAAAAAAATTAAAATCCCCTCTGCGTTTGAGTCTGAAGTGTGTGAACAATACTTCAGCAGCATTTTTAATTTTAGCATTTACTAATGCATTATTAGTAATCACAAGTTGTGTTTGTTAGCATTAGTTAAAGCACTGTGAACTAACAGGAATAAACAATGAACGACTGTATTTTTATTAACTAACATTAACAAATATTAATAAATAGTGTAATAAATGTATTGTTTATTGTTCGTTCATGTTAGTTAATACATTAACTAATGTTAACAAATGACACCTTATTGTAAAGTGTTACCGTATTTTCTTGTAAAACGTACTCCAATAAACGTTGCTTCATTTGTAAGTTTCAGACATTCATTTTTTACAGTGCATATTTGATAACTACTAAGGATTTTTAGATATTTCGTAGCACAATACCAACGATAAGGACGCCAAACATTGTTGATTTTCTGATTAATCTATATTTTAATGATCTTAAAATCCCAAGCTGTTTTCCCAAGTATGTACTATTTTCGGTAGTAGCATGAAAATGTATTACTACAGCACCTTCAATATTGCAGATTTCAGTTTGCAGTCTGTATTAAATGTCATACATTTTTGCTGATATCATATAGAAATATATAAAATGGTTAATATATCATATTTGAATGTAAATTAACTATTGATTTTTTTATTATTATTTATACACTACCTTTCAAATGTGTGGGGTCAGATAAAAAAAATAAATAAATAAATAAATACTTTTATTCATCAGGAACACGCTAAACTGATCAAAATTGACAGCAGAGATATTTATATTGTTACAAAATGTTAACATTAAATAAATTCTGTTTTAGAACTTTCTATTCATCATATAATTTTTAAAAAAGTCTTGTCGTTTCCACAAAAAATATGAAGCAGCACAACTGTTTTTTTACCATTGATAATACCAGTAATAAGAAATGTTTCATGAGCTGCAAATCAGCATATTAGAGTGAATTCTGAAGGATCATGTGACACTGAAGACTGCCTTATAGTCTTATGTTTTGAATGGGATACAATAAAAAGAAGGCTTACTATGAAATTATGGTAAAACATATGTCACAAACAAATTATGAACAAATGAATCCAATGACTACTTTTGTCTGATTCCCAAAACAAATGATCTATGAGCCGATTTCCATGCTAAATAGTTCAATAGATAACATTTGATGATTTGAATCAGTCTGCAACACCGTCCTGTATAATTCACAACATTAGCAAAGACGTTTATACAGGAAAGCAAAATGGACATTAAAACAGGAATACAGTATACCCAGATGAATCAGAATCAAATCAAGATTTCAAAAGTGAAATCTGTATTTATACCGGACTCTACCAAGCTAACAACAAAATATCTGTTTTCCAGGGCTGCGGCTGGTTAAGACAGAAACTCAGTTTTACAGGAAGAGATTGTGTCCTACTTGGTTCGGAAATGTTGTTACAATCAATACTGTGAAGAAAATCTCTTGTTTCTTGTCCTCGCCAAATTTGAAATGAGATTTTCTCTCCTGTATAAGGTTTATGTTGTCATTGCAGTATTTCTGTGCATGTTTCCTCAGACCTGATCTGCTCTAGAGGTGTATTCGTCTGTCTGGCTTGACTCGTCTGGGATGAGCAGCTGATTTGTATTTGTTAGCGCGCCGCTGTCCCTCTGCGAGGCATGCTGAGGTCTGTCTGGAGTTGCCAAGGTGACTGAGCACAGACAGGTCATGAATGTTATCAGCTCATTAGAGCGCATGCAGGACGCTGAACAACATCCTCATGTGTGCCAGCATTTGACCCCACATGATTAATGCACAGTTATATTTCAAAGGTACTTACTTCCGTTTGGTTAAAAATTGAAGTTAGTTATTAGACGTGCAAATACAACAAACTGCCTGTTTCAGCCTACTTTGGGTTATGTAAATGCTATGCAGCTTCTTAGAATAAAACACTCATATGATTATACAAAGTGCAGCACATGCAGAGATGTAAATGTGGCACATTTCTGTAAGCTGTGTAGGAGCTTGGTTATCTAAACCCCTTCTGATATCTCCTTCCCAGGTGTGTGTGTGTGTGTGTGTGTGTGTGTTTTGCCGTGGAAACGGAGTGAGTTTGAAAACCTCTGTTTTATATAATCTTCCTTTAGTCTTCTTCAGTGGATGATGGGTATGAGGATTAATGAACATGAAACTGCTCTAAGGTGTTCTTAGTGCATTGGTATGTGGTTGCTAGGGTGTTGCTAGCGTGAGATGAGTTATATGTCGAAGTTTAATTCATAAAATATAAACATTTGATCAAAATACAGTAAAAACTGATATTGTGAAATATTTTTTACAATTTAAAATAACCGTTTTCTATAACTCCAGTTTTCAGTGTCACATGATCCTTCAGAAATCATTGTAATATGCTGATTTGATGCTCAAGAAACATCTATTATTATTATCAATGCTGAAAATAGTTGAGCTGATTCATATTTATGTGAAACGTGATACTACTTTTCAGGATCCTTTGATTAATAGAACGTTCAAAAGAACAGCATTTGAAATGGATTTTTTTTTGTAACGTTATAACGTCACTCAATCAATTTAATGTGCCCTTTCTAAATAAAAGTATTAATGGTAACACTTTAGTATAGGGACCAATTCTCACTGTTGCTTATTAGCGTGCCTATTATTAACATATTGGCTGTTTATCAGTACTTATAAAGCTAATATAATATAATATTATACAATATAATATAATCCTACTCAATACCGAAAACTTAACAACCACCTTACTAACTATTAATATGCAGCAAATTATTAGTTTGAGGCAAAAGTCATAGTTAATAGATTGTCAATAGCAATAATTGGACCTTAAAATATAGTGTGACCATATTAATATATATATATAAAAACAGTTTTATATCAAAACTCCCAAGGCAATACCCAGTGGTCTCACAGAATCAGCATCCTTTGCTTTGTCATGGAGTTTTATTTTATATGCAGTTAGAGTCACATGTCTGTAACAAACAGAGACTTCAATTCATGAACCTTTCCCTGGTTTATTATTAGATCCTAAAATTTACATCCACTGGGTCAAGTTATGCACAAAACAGCAGTTTGATTATCCTATTTGCAATGTAATTAGATGCTCCAAAATATGCAGGGGGTAGATGGCCATCTAACACTGACCTCTAAGTCACAGTGTGAGTGGAATGATTTTTTATTTTTTTCAAATGTCATAGAGAAAGCGTTATAAAAAGTTCAAGAAGCTCTGTGTTCCAGAACATAGTGAGCTCCCTACCTAGACAGCATTTTAAGGGACAAACGTCCTGTTCCAACAGGTAGGTAATGTAATTATGTTGCCTTCTAATATGCAAAATTTTGTCCCAAAACTAAGGGATGTCCTTGTGGGTGTCCTTCAAGAAGAAGGCAGTTCCAGAATGCATTGGTTAAAAACCTGGTGGTGGACAAGTTACGAGAAATGTTGATTCTAAATATAAATAATTATATTTTATTCGATTCTAAAAACGTCCTGCTTGAAAATAGTGAAATTTCATTTAAAATGGTGGGTTTTAGCCAGTTTTTTTTAAAGAAGGCAATCCCTGAATGGATAAAATCTTGGTGGCAGTTGCAGAGATGCAATGGCTTTACCAATTGACCCTTGGCAAAAACAAAGTATCAGCTCTCAAATTTGGTCAGTTTTTAAGATATTCAAACAATAAATACCGTTTTGTGGCTCTTTATTGTGTCATGACAGATCGCTGTAGCACCTCAGTTCAAGCGGCACGTGAACCAATCATCTCTTCCTCTTTACTAGTTTATGAAATAAACATGAATGAACATCAGAAGGTATTTTATTTCAACTACGGAAAGACGTCAGTACACACCATTTTTCAATTTCAAGTCCACCGACATTAATCTACTGTACTCTCCTGTCTGTTTTGTTTGTCGGACAAAAATGACAGATTAGGCATTATGATTGCTCAGATCGCCTGTCTATCAAACTCCCTGCGAAGGATCAATTAGTGATTGGCTCTTTTATTTAGAAGGTGGGACTATTCTGCCATTTTGCGCATTGGAGTTTCTCACATTCATAAGTAATATGAGTGCACTATATCTAATATCTTCAGTTTAATGTTAGCATGTTGCTAAGCTAACAATGTTAGACTCTATATCAGGGGAGCCCAAACTCGGTCCTGGAGGGCCGATGTCCTGCAGAGTTTAGATCCAACCCCAGTTAAACACACCTGAACCAGCTAATCTAGCTCTTACTAGGCATACTAGAAACTTCCCGGCAGGTGTGTTGAGGCAAGTTGGAGCTAAACTCTGCAGGACATCAGCCCTCCAGGACCGAGTTTGGGCACCCCTGCTCTATATCATTGCATAAAAACACTTAACTCATACAAATATTGGGTAAAATCCACCATTTTAAATGATATTTCACTATTTTCAGGACTTTTTTTGAACGGAACTATATAATTATTTTAGGCTATATAGTATAAATATATATAATTCTTTTTTTTTTTCAGAGACACGCACTTATAGGTTTGAGCATTGGCTGGTCTAGCCTGAAAAATAAGCTTTATTAACTCTATTTGAGTATAAGAAACAAAATTTATGAGACAGTTGTCAGATTTCATTGGCTTTGGAGAATTTAATGTTCCCCATTCAAAGAGATTTGAATTGTAATTGCATTAATAAAATTTGTTTTAAAGATGGCCGAAAAGGGCACTAGTTGTGTGGTGGACAGAGTTGCAGCCTATATAGTGTGCTGTGAAGTTTGCTTTCAGCTTGCAGTTTACCAGGTTTTGGAGCAGAGCTGAGAGGTGTCACAGAGAGATCTGTGACCCTTATATGATGTTGTTTATATTGGGTTCCTGTTACATGGTGCTCAATAGCCTCATAGCGGCCTGGATCGACAGCCACGTCCCTCATACTCTGGACAGCGGTCATAACTCTACCACCCATAAAGCCTTATACAGGCTCCAGTATATGTGTGCATGACAAAGGACTGCACACATAAGCGCTCCTCTCAAAGACCCGGGAGTTCATGCTAAACTAACCCCAGTACCCTGACGTTTGGGGAACATAAAGATGCCAAATTCTGTTTTGCAGTGAGGGAATTTCTGCCTGCTCGCCTCATTTCCATTCATATGTCAGAAATACTCCACAAAACATGGGCTGTTCGGGCAGATAATAACAAATACCGCTGCCGCCCATGATTTAGGCATGTGTGAAGTGTCGAGGTGGGACGTGTTTCAGATTCAGCAGGGGGTCCCTCATATGTGGCCATGCTCACTGAAGTAGGCCGGGGAATTCTGGCGCCACCGTGTGCAGCTCTCGCCTGTTGCTATAGCAACACCGACCCACAAAGCCATCGTCAGAGCCATGTGTTGGTTTTGAACTAGACAAAGACAGCTCGTAGGAGAGAGCGTGTGGGAGTGTGTGTGTGTATTTAGGTCAGTGGTTTTAAGTGGGAACGGCCATTGTTGTGACAAACATATCAAGGGCCCCCGTTTCAATTAGCTTGAATTTCGAATAAATGATGTGACACGAACACTGCTCGCTATTTAATTAATAGATCAAAACAACATCTTGGTAATTCACATGCAGTGGTTTTTCAATTACTTCCATCTGAATTAGATTGAACAATGTAAAACATAAGAAGTTAGTCTTTATCAGGAATGTTTTTCTGCCCTTTCAGAAATAAATTGTTCAGTAATGGAATCAGATGATAATAATGATGAAGCAAAATAGTATTAAATGCTTTAAAATATAAACAATTACAACTTGTTCAGACTGTCAGTCCAAATCTGATTTTTGTGCATATCCGATTTTGATCTAAGACTGTATTGAAACTGTTCAGATCCGATTTGTGTGTCCCATAGCACTTAGGAGTGGGCGATATGACCAACATTTTATATCACGATATGAGTAATGAGTAAGTTATTTTTGCTTTAAATAAGGGTCTTTATAATATCAAAATGTTTGATACCATAGACATTTAATAATTCTTGTCACCAGTGTCAATATCACAAAAAAATAATACTAGCCTAAATTGAAAAAAACAAAAACTTAAGCTCACTGAAGACAAGTGAACAGTCAGCGATTAAATAAGAACAAGTAACTAATTACAAGCAATAGGACAAAAAACTACAGTAGAACAAATAAATAAAAAGTGTTACATACATTGTATAAAGTAATCAAATGAATAAAAACACTGCATATTCTTCACTGTGTAAATTAAATATATATTTCCTAATATTAAAGTTACAAAAGTGATTTAGTCAAGAGCAGTGAGAGATTTTCTCTCTTTAAGAGCTGCCCGGATCCAATATACTGTTACACGTGTGTTTTCTTTCCCAGCTGCTTGCTTTGACTTGCAAAGATGGGCATTTTGACACTTACAAGTGTGTGTATTTAACATTTCACATTTAGCGAAATGAGTTCTCTTTCGCTGCTTATTGCGTTTCAGCGGCTTAATCGCAAAATGCTAAAAAACGTGCAAACAATAAGTGTCATGACTATGTAGCACAGCAACGTCATGTGGTCGTGTAACTGCGATAGATACGATAGTCGAAAATCTCTACCGGTTGGCAAAATTCTACCAATTAATCGTGTCTACCGGTATATCGCCCACCCCTAATAGCATTCTTTGGTTTTACTCTATGTCTGCATTGGATTCTATGGCAATGTTATTGTGTTGTTATGCCTACACTAAAAACAACAGCAAAACAGTTTGCAATACAGATGTTGTTTTACATCGTGACAACGTTTCCATGACCGTCACGCTGGATTATATTACATTTTATGACACAGCGGCAGAAATGTAGGAAGCTGGAATGTGCGGCTTTATTCCATGCTGCCGTCTCGGCTGGTTTTAAAACTCAAAGTAATGTGTAGACCAGCAGTATATTGTCATTTTTCACTTGCACTTTGCAACAGCACAATCTTGTTTCTTGTTTCTACGAAAACATCTGATGTGTTTGCGTTTTACGTGGCGTGAGAAATTGACACAGACAAAAAAGCTATGCAAAATCCTATCTGAGAGTGATTTCCAGAAATGCAATTTTAATTTCATTTAATTTAAACATATAAATGTAGCTTGAAACCGTTTTTATGTGATTTTTATTTTAATTTTTTGCTCTTCACACCTGCTTAATATGATCAGATTACAATTGGATATTAACAAAAATCGGATTTGGGCTGACAGTCTGAAAAAGGTTCAAATTTGTACCTCATTACTGTTAATTTTTGCATTTTGATGACAACCCAAACACATAGCAGTGAGCAGGGCTGGACTGGGACCAAAAATCGGCCCAGGCATTTTTTGGTCCAGGCGGCCCACCACCATTTCTCTCTCTCTCTCTCTATATATATATATATATATCATTGATATATATATATATATATATATATATCATTGATATATATATATATATATATATATATCATTGATTGTATGTATCACACTCATATCACATCTAGTTGTTTTGGATAAGAATAAAACGTCAGGTCCGACAATATCGTGTCTTTTTGAATTTAAATCTAGATTTATTCGCATTGGCCCATGGAAACCTCTATGAACACACTTGACTTGACTAAAAAAGCGCGGGGGACGAATTTACATTTTATTAAAAAGTGTTTACGTATTCTACACTCATGGCGCGCACACACATTAGGATAGGTTAGATGCCTGCCTCCGCTGCGAGTCCCTATCGAGCACTTTACCGATTCAACTACTCTCCTGTCCTCCTCCTGCCTGGCTCTTTGGCCCGCATCACTCACCGCAGAGCAAGCCTGTTCTTGATAATGCTGCTGTGAAAACGTGGGAAAAGCCGACGAGGAAGAAGTTGGAGTGAAGCGATCTTTATATAGGCGGAGCAATTGGCAAAAAAAACAAAAACATTTTGTCGGCCCCTTAAGTGCGTCGGCCCACCGGGAAAATGCCCGGTATGCCCGATTACCAATCCAGCCCTGGCAGTGAGATAGCTTTAGCTTTAGCTGGCTCGTCTCTGTGGTTACCATGACAAAGCTTCCTGCCCAGCAGGAAATCAATCTATTCTGGACTAAGCTTCCCCTCAGGGCAGAAACACAACATCTATCCTGCGGAACGGAGTTTTACATTTAAATGGATGTTCTTTTTATATTTAATATTTGGGTCATGATCCAAGGATCCAAGGTCCAGGATCAAGTAACTGATTCCCACAGGAGGAGGAAACTATTTAAGAGCTTCATTAGCCATGAGTCCACAACCTCACAACCTTATGCTAACTACCTGCACAATGTCAATAATGCTAAATGATTTCTGACGTGCCACATGCTGATCAAAATGCCCCGGAGCTCTGAGCATGTGCAGTGGCTCGCCTTCAGCTAGATCACATTCACTGAAGCATTCACATTTTTTTCTTTCTGGTCAATAACATAAAGGAAATCACGTTGATTGTAGCCTCAGGTGAGGATAGAGCCAGGTGAAGCTGAACAGGGCTTGGGTGGAAACTTGTCAGCTTGCAGAAAAATCTCTGCTATGAGGGAGGTAAAAATATCCCACGATCCCCGCAGCACGCTCATCCATCATGTCTGAAGTTTTAGGGCGTAATTGAGAGATTTGGTTGCTGTAAGGATGACTAATGCATTCTAGGATGAGACACAGAATGGCTCTCTCTGTTTCTCTTTGCCTTTTCCCTTCTCTCTCTCAGACGGATCGACGGTCATCCCTCGGGTTCATCATGTATATTTTACGTCATGTATAATATATACCACATCACTCCACTTCATTCCCTCTCTGTTGTTTTTGTCTCTGTACTGTCCTAATGCAAGTCTATGAGGATGAACAGCAGGGTTGGGTAAATCTAGAAATTTCAGGAATTGGTTTCGTATCAGTTTTAGAGTTGGAATTTGAATTGAATTTGTCACACTTGAGTTGGAATGACAGGAAGTGGAATTGACTGAATTGCAGTTAAGAGGAATTCAACACAGTCGTATAATCGATCTGTGATAAAATGTAAATAATTGCATCATTAATTTTTAATTTGCTCCCTGGTAGGTTGAATAAACTGCTTAGACATGTTTCACTAAACAAGTAAATAGAATTATTCTCACAGCCATTACAACTGATTAAACAAATACTGACATGATATTTGGAGTAAATTATAGCATTCTGATAAATTGTTCCACAGTGGTCCATACAATGAAAATTAGTGCAATATAAATATAAATTCAGTAATAGTATACAGGTGCATCTCAATAAATTAGAATGTCGTGGAAATGTTCATTTATTTCAGTAATTCAACTCAAATTGTGAAACTCATGTATTAAATAAATTCAATGCACACAGACTGAAGTAGTTTAAGTCTTTGGTTCTTTTAATTGTGATGATTTTGGCTCACATTTAACAAAAACCCACCAACAAATTAGAATATGGTGACATGACAATCAGCTAATCAACTCAAAACACCTGCAAAGGTTTCCTGAGCCTTCAAAATGGTCTCTCAGTTTGGTTCACTAGGCTAGTAAGACTGCTGACCTGACAGTTGTCCAGAAGACAATAATTGACACCCTTCACAAAGAGGGTAAGCCACAAACATTCATTGCCAAAGAAGCTGGCTGTTCACAGAGTGCTGTATCCAAGCATGTAAACAGAAAGTTGAGTGGAAGGAAAAAGTGTAGAAGAAAAAGATGCACAACCAACCGAGAGAACCGCAGCCTTATGAGGACTGTCAAGCAAAATCGATTCAAGAATTTGAGTGAACTTCACAAGGAATGAACTGAGGCTGGGGTCAAGGCATCAAGAGCCACCACACACAGACGTGTCAAGGAATTTGGCTACAGTTGTCATATTCCTCTTGTTAAGCCACTCCTGAACCACAGACAACATCAGAGGCGTCTTACCTGGGCTAAGGAGAAGAAGAACTGGACTGTTGCCCAGTGGTCCAAAGTCCTCTTTTCAGATGAGAGCAAGTTTTGTATTTCATTTGGAAACCAAGGTCCTAGAGTCTGGAGAAAGGGTGGAGAAGCTCATAGCCCAAGTTGCTTGAAGTCCAGTGTTAAGTTTCCACAGTCTGTGATGATTTGGGGTGCAATGTCATCTGCTGGTGTTGGTCCATTGTGTTTTTTGAAAACCAACATCACTGCACCCGTTTACCAAGAAATTTTGGAGCACTTCATGCTTCCTTCTGCTGACCAGCTTTTTGAAGATGCTGATTTCATTTTCCAGCAGGATTTGGCACCTGCCCACACTGCCAAAAGCACCAAAAGTTGGTTAAATGACCATGGTGTTGGTGTGCTTGACTGACCAGCAAACTCACCAGACCTGAACCCCACAGAGAATCACTTAAACTACTTCAGTCTGTGTGCATTGAATTTATTTAATACACGAGTTTCACAATTTGAGTTGAATTACTGAAATAAATTAACTTTTCCACGACATTCTAATTTATTAAGATGCACCTGTAATATATAAATTAAAAAAATATATATATATTTTATATAATTTTATATAATGTTGGATTATTATATTATATTATATTATAGTTAGATAATATAGATTTATTATATTAACTATATTATATTAGAAATATTACATATAAATATTAATATCATCTAAATCTACTCGGTTCTGATTCAGTTATTAAAAGCGAAATTTTACATTAAATTTGAAAAGTGAAATTTAAAAGGCATTCTCATTTAAATTGTGAGTAATGCAAAAAATGTTTTATCGTAACTGTCATGACTTAAAAAATGTGGGTATATGTGTGTAATATTCTTCTCTTTAACTGTGAAATCTGCATAATGACAGCGGATACGGTTATTAAATGAAATGAATAATTATGAGGTCATTACATGCAGCTGATTATATCAAACATGGCCTTTGAAATATAGCTGTCATGTCACGATGAAAAATGTTCTGATCGGTTTATTTGCATTCATTGTGCATATTAGAAAACTAAATTATTATAAAATACTACTTAGTTTTTGACTATTACATACACTTAGATTACAGATATTGTTCCAAACAGATGTGATGTATTAAAGCAAATGATCAAATCTCAAGTTAGGACAAACTAGCTGCCAGTTGCTTGTTTCTGTGGCGTTGTGCTGTGTAGCCCCGCCCACAGTGAAATATGATTGGTCCAAACTCTAGTGTCACATAAGTAAACATTTAAACTGCCATTTTCACTTTTAGTTTAAGGACTCGTATTCAGGTTGTATAGTATATCTTACTTCATCATTATATACCAGATGTCACATGGTCAAACTCAAACTGTATTCAGCCAACCACATTTTTCTGGCATATTAGTTGTCAAGACATAATCCTAAATTTCCTGTTTCCCTTCTCCTGCACCTGAAGGGTCATGTAGTCACCGGATAGGCTTTTACCTCCATACACACAAACAGACAGCCAGCCATACCTCATACAGGACGTCCTGTGCAGCAGGTAGAAACCCAAGATCCCAGTGGGGTCAAAAGGTCACAGTGCAGAGGGTCTGTAGTAACCTGAAGCAGTCGTTATTAGTCAGTTAGGGGGTCTCTGATCCGTCAGGAGACCAACAGTGAAGAGAAGGCTGTAAAACGGAAAAGATACGGCTGAGAAGGAGAGTAAATATGCGTCAGAGACCCCCCAGCTAACTTACCCCTCTGAATCATCATTCAAACTCTATGTGCTGCTTTGAAACACCATCTACTCCAGCAGCACAGAGACTGAAGCCCCTTTCCGCTGTGACTGGCGTTAAACACTAGTGTCAAATAAATCATCTTGACACTCAGCATGACCGCTTGAGTCACAGAAGTACTGGAATTAACCATTAGTCAACGCTAAACATTAGTCTAAACTAGTCCTCTCATTCATTCAGCTTAACCTATATTCTCAAGGTTTGTCCATGCCTGTTAGCTTAGTGTATTTTAGTATCATCGAGATATTTTTATAGTTACGTTTTAAATTCGTTTTTTTAGTTATTTTGATGTTTTTGACATTTTTATTACTATTTTGAAGTCTATAGTTTTCTTCAATTTTAGCTTTAGGTAATAGTTCAAGTTAAAAAAAATGAAAATGAGAAAAAAAGTTTTTAATATATATACATTTCATTTCAGTTAAAGTTTATTTTATAGTAAAAACTTTATTAGTCCTTCTTTAAGGTTATGTATGTGCTAGTATTCTCCTAAATGTTGACACAATTTAGTATTTAAAATGGTTCTCTTAAAAAAGGAAACAAAATGATTCATTTGCACTCAGATGTAAATCTAGACACCATCTACACTCGATATGAATCTTGCCATCACTTCACTGGGGCTGTCTACACCACACAGTTTTCAACTAAAAACGAAAAAAACTTTTTATGTGTTTTGGCCGTTGATTTACACGACTGTGGCGTTATGGGAGCCTAAAAACAAAGTTTTGAAAACTGCGAGTTTTTGAAAATGATATCGTTATCATCTTCATGTCAACTACAAAAATGTGAATTTATAGACGTGTGTGCAAGCTTGTATTGTTTCTTTACAAAGTTGGCCTAGCATGAATAATACAGCGTTTTTAGCTGTTGTTGCAGATCCGTGTGAACGGGGATCGTTTTGACAATGTTGTCGTTTGTGAAATTTAAAAAGGAAAACCTGGTGCATCTTTATGTAAACACACCCTTAATTTCAAATAAAAATCTTCCGTCCATGAAGCGCGCTGAATTCAATCTCAGTGTTTGTGTTATTGCTCAGATACTCGGTCATTACAACATATCCTTTCTGTGCGTGACATGCTTCTCAATTAACCTGTCCACCCTGAAGGCCAAAATGTCACATATTACACAATCATATCCAATCAGAACATGTGTAATGTTTGGCATTGTAATCAGATTTTCACTTTTTAAAACGGTTTTATATATTCTTTGGGAAACGTAAATCATCATCAGCATCATTCCTAACAGCAATCACCACAATAATAATACTAACATTAACAGGGAGAAAAAAAGAAAGACACAGATGAATAATAACACCTAAAGTGGCACATCAGTGAAGTCTAGCAGCAGCTTACTTTAAAGAGCATGTCTAAATAAAGATCTTTCCGGTTTTGGAGACAAAAAGTAGTGCAAGACGTGTTGTAGAGCAAAAAAAAGTAACAGACAATGAGACCACGAGATATGCTCAATTCAACATAATCTTATGAGAAAACATGTATTAATGTCCATCCTTAAATGAAAATGTAAACATACAAATTAGATAAAAAAATCATATGTACAAAACTGAAATAATATATAAACATTACATGAAAAACTTATTGTTGCTTTGGCAACTAACTGAAATAAAATTAGTTTGTAGAAGTACTAAAATGACCAAACCTGGGGGAAAAAAAACTAAATAGAAATTAAAAAATAGATAATAATATTAATAAATAGAAAAAATATATAAAAATGTTAACTGAGAATATAAAAATGAATAAATACATTTTATTAGTTTTTTTTTCCAGCAAGACAAATAATTCAGTCTAGTGTTGTCTAAGGCAACGCTTCAAGTTCATTTGTATTTAAGATGGAACTGTATTACTGTAAATCAGTCCAAACCAATGTTAACTTGTGACTGAATTAAAAACAATGAACTTGCGTGAACTTGAATGTGTTGAAAGTGCTGAGGCGTGACATGAGTCACAGCTGGGAAAGATGGAGGCAGACATCAGCGGATGGATAAGGGGAGAATTACTGCATGCAGGCGTTGTGTTGGATCAGATGAACTCCACAGACCTCCAGGAATCATTCACTGCTGGTTACACATCATATGTGTGTTTGTGTCTTCTGCGTGGCTGCTCTTATTCCTGCATTTCAGGGACAACATTAGCGTGCGAGTTCCTGCGTCTGGTTTAGGTCCAGACATGTCAGCGGTGATGCTGTTGTTGTGTGGAGGCTGTTCTTCCATGTGAAGAATATCAGTGTTTGCTCTAGCTTGAAGTCAAACAAGGATATTCATAATACTGTTGGCTGTGAGTGTTGTTTGTGGGTGTCATACATCCTACCCTCCTTTTCTCAGAGTAGAAGAAGAGATGCTCCCCATGCTGCAGTCCTGTAGTGCTGTGGAAATAGATAAAGAAGCCTGTCATTGTGGTTAATAATATATTAAATTATTTATTATTTTTAACTTATTTTAATAATATAACATTTATATATATATATGAGTGTGCGCATAATGTATTACAACAACTATAATTATAATGCAATACAAAAATGTATAATGCAAAAAAATAATTTTATTATTGTTTATATATTTTTATTATTTATTATTTTTACATTTTTAATAATACAACCTTTATATATATATGTGTTACAGCCCAGTAACAATTTGCTAAAAACCACAACATAAAGTTTTCCACAGACAAGCAACACTTACATGTTCTTCAGAGGTTTAGCTGTCACTGACTTCATCCGTGTTTTTATGTTTTTCATTCTTTTTGAATCAGCTGATTCGCTCACAAATGACATTTGAATCTCTGCTGTTTCAACATGGTTCCTGCCCAGAGGTTAATTGAGGGCTAACGATGGCAGTCTGTTGTTGTTCTCTGGTGATTTTGGTTGTAATGTGCCATTGTCAGAGTTAATTTAGTGAGTGGGAGCAGAGAGCTGTGGGTGGTAATTGGGGTTGCTAGTAAAGAGGCGTAACCGTGATGAATTATTACAGCCGCTGGTTATGAGCTCATTTCAACAGCTGGACTCAGTCAAGCTTTCCCTGACTCAAACCCATGATCAGACCTACACTGCTAATGTAAACCAGCACACGTGATGCACCTCCACCCAGTGTGTGTGTTTCTGCACTGAAGCGGAGCGGGAACGCTGAGACCCCCGGACAGTCTCTGGGGTCTGTTTTGAGGTGTGTGTAACCTGTCCGTCTCTGACTTCAGCTGATTTTCAAGCAGTGATCTGCGGTCTCTCATCTGGGAGAGTTTCACTCCAGAATGTTAATAAATCACCACAGCATGCAAACACTTGATTATTAATGCATGAACCCAGATATAAACACGTACATGGATGTGATGGATGCATGGTATGCATACTGATTTATTTATTGTGAACGATTAAGGCAAAACACTGCAGGTGAATAGGGTATAAATAATAGGATAAACAAATATATATCACCATACTTCACCTAATTAATCAAAGTACATTAAGACATTACATTCTGAAATGTAATGTTTAAATATATAAATAATGCATTCTCTAATTAAATATGCACAAATTTGCATACACTTCCAGAACAGAAATCTGAACATTGGATAAAGACAGGTTCAAATTGATATATGTTATGTTATGTTATGTTATGTTATGTTGTGTTATGTTATGTTATGTTGTGTTGTGTTGTGTTGTGTTGTGTTGTGTTGTGTGTTATGTGCTATGTGCTGTGCTGTGCTGTGCTGTGTTGTGTGTTGTGTGTTGTGTGTTGTGTTATGTGCTATATGTTATGTTATGTGCTATGTGCTATGTGCTGTGTGCTGTGCTGTGTTGTGTGTTGTGTTGTGTTGTGTTGTGTTGTGTGTTATATGTTATGTTATGTTGTGATGTGTTGTGTTATATTATGTTGTGTTGTTATATGTTATGTTATATGTTATGTTATGGGTTTTGGATATCTCTTTTTATCCCTCCATAAATCTGAAAATACTGTCAACAGCTTAAAAAATCATTTACATTTATTTTCATGAAATTTCATGACATTTATTTTCATCACAATTATTTTATTTTCATTTAATAATTTTTTCTAATCAATAAATAAATCAATAAATTCATTCATTTAAAAAAGTTTTTAAAAAATGTTTATAAGTAAACTTATTCTGAAAATAATGTGTCTGGTTTAAAAA
>NW_015635053.1:273453-274864 GCF_001515625.1 Sinocyclocheilus rhinocerous | reverse complement strand
AAAAAAATTGGTTTGGTTAAAAAAAAAAAAAAAAAAAAAAATTAATTAAAGAAAAAATTCTGTTACGACTAGTGCAATTTATGATAGCTATTAAATATATCATTATATAATAAATATAATGTTGTCAATGAAGCTTCATATGCTCACCAAATATACAGTAAAAACAGTCATATTTTGAAATTTAAAATAACTGTTTTCTGTTTTAATTTAGCATTTATTTATTTTAAATAGATATATTTTTGTAACAATGTAAATGTCTTTACTATCACTTCTGGTCATTTGAATGCATCCTAGCTGAATAAAAGTATTTATTTATTTCTTTCAACAAAAAAAAATAAAAGCTGCTTGCTTTTTTTTTTTCTTTCAAAATTTTTGTCCAGTTCTGTCTCCAAACTGCTCTGCTAGCCTCAGGGCATGATGGCAATGGCAGTGCAATAGTGTTACAGGACAGTAACAGTTCTCTATTGTTATAAGGCCAGTACTGGCCTCAGATTTCATGGGTCTGAAGGTAGTTGTGTGGGTGAGAAAGCTTATCTCTTCTCTCTCACGCTATCACCAATCACCACAGAATGGACACAGGTCCCCGGGGCACTGGAAAGGGCACACATTTTCCATGGTAACAACTGTCCTGCAGACACAGGACAAGAGCACACTAATTTAACACTAAACGCTGTGGGATCAGCAGGGGTGGCGCGGGAGAGCAGCTTCATTGTTGTCATCAAAGTGACCATAAGCTTGGAGAGCTTCTGTCTGTCGCGTGCCCTCTTTGGCCATCGCTCTTTGCCCCTGTGGAGACATGGAGGGGACGGTTAGTGGGTGTGCTAGAGGAAAATACACATGGGACAATCCAATTTGTGTGACTATCAAACAAGTGTATATGTAAATGTATGCTACAATAATGTGTATTTGACTGGAAAAAAGACTACCAATTCCAAAGACAAACAAAGAAAGAAAATGCGTTAGAGTGTAATTTATTATAATTGTAAAATACATTCATATTATATTTTTTCATTATTTTGTAGCCTATATACACTGCCGATCAGAAGTTTGGAGTTGGTCTTTTTTAATGTACTTTTAAAAGAAGTCTCTTCTGCTCGCCAAGACTGCATTTATTTGATCACGAATACAGTAAAAACAGCAATGTTCTGAAATGTTATTATAATTTCCAATTTTAATAGCATTTATGTGCAGTTTATTTGAAATAGAAATCTTTTGTAACATTATAAATGCTTTTACTGTTACTTTTAATCGGTTTAATGTCCTTGCTGAACGAAACTATTAATTTCTTCTTAAAAAAAATAAATAAAATATAATAAAATAAATTCCTAAAGAAATAAAATTAAATTAGAAAAAAACATTTGAATGGTAGTGTGTGTATATATATATATATATATATATATATATTACAATT
>NW_015635053.1:268768-273420 GCF_001515625.1 Sinocyclocheilus rhinocerous | reverse complement strand
TTTTAATATAGCATTTATTTGGGTTTATTTGAAAAAAAAAAACTTTTGTAAAGTATTGATTTCTTTAAAAACAAACAAATTAATTAATTAATAAATAATAAAAAAATACTTTTGAATGGTAGTATATATATATATATACAATTATTTTTGAAATTATGTGAAATGAATGAATTATATGATTTAGAAATCTAGAATTATTATTATTTTTAATTATTTTCTTTCCTCGCAATTAAAATGGCCTTTGTCTTTATTGTGCCCATCTCCGACGGTCTTTGTGTACCTGCCCAGGGGTCTCCACTGCTTTGCTCATGTCACCGTGAAATCAGTTATCTTTCCTGTGATGATAGTAAATGTAATACACAGATGCATTTTCATTGGTAAGGACAGGTCTTTGTTCAGATATCACATCTAATATTTAATCTGAATATAATTACAGAAATTTTAGGTGGGGTCATTTTGTTGTAATGCACAGCTGGGTTTCTTCTTCGTGTTAACACTGGGGGAAATAAGAATTGCAGCTTTTGTTAGGATAACAGAGTATTTATTAATTAATTAATTATCAACATTTTGTCCATTTTCAGCAGTTCTTCCAGTCATTAGTGTTTTTCTGAAGATAGGTGAGCTAATTAATTCTCCAATTAACCCACATGTCACTGCATTGTCATTTGTCTTGGCTATGCATCTGAAAGTGTAATAAAGGAAAGTTTGATCTTCCTCCCATCTGCTGCTTTGATATTGAAGAATCTGTCATCACAATGTAGATATTCCAGCAACGATGTACTTTATTATTTGCAAAAATCCTACATTAGTCATTTTGCCACTTGTCGTGGAAACAAAAATACTTTTAAACCGACTTTACAGACGTCGCACACCAATCCCAACACTTTTTTCCTCTTTATTCCTGCTTTTCTTGCCACCTCGGAAGCCGCAGCAAATATCCGGGCTTGGTTTTCCAGACTAAAACTCCTCATGCTGTGAATGCTTTTGTCATTAGTGGCTTCAGAATACCCTGATGGTGCTCGAGCTCAGCGGAGCATCTCTGTTCAAATAAACCTTTTAAACCAAAAGCACTGTGTGGATTTCTTGCTCAACCCCTCCAAGAAACTCGGAGGAGATTTGCTCCTGCAAGGATACAGATGTACAGGCACGGTCGTGTGACCCTCTGTTCTCAGAGGTGGTGTACATTTAGGCTACGTTTACACGACAACGATGTAGTCAAAAACGGAAAAGTTTTTCCCTTGCGTTTTTAAAAAAGATTCATGTTTACACGACAACGTTTTCAAAACGATTCGCGTTTACACATATCCGCGAAAACGGCTAAAAACGCTGTATTACGTATGCCAGGCCAGTAGTTGGCGCTGTCACATTGTTAGTAAACATTGCCTGTTGCCGTTTGTATATGATGCGTCTCCGCTGTTGGTTGTAATATTGGTGAAGTAAATCCACACTTTGCTGAAGAAGCGTTAGCAAACTCTTAAACAGCAACAACAGTACCATGTACTCCTCCATTGTTGTGTATGTTTGTTCGCGATTGCCTTTAAAATCGACACGTACTGCGCATGTCTACATACCTACGCACGCGCATGATGTCACCGTTTTCAAAGATTCCCGTATTGGGTGTTTACACGGAAACGACAACGGTGGCGTTTTCAAAAACTTGCACTTTGAAACCTGTTTTCAAAAATATCAGTTTTCAGTCCCCAAAACGCCGTTGTCGTGTAAACGAACAGGCAAAACGTATAAAAAGTTTCCCGTTTTTGGCTGAAAACGTTGTCGTGTAAACGACCCCTTAGCGTGCATTAGAGCCTGGAGAGGTGGATTAAGGAGTCATGCTGTGAATGTTAGCAATATAGTTTGTGATAGAGGTGAATGGTACATTTGTGACATTGTGAAAAGTATTTGAAACTAAATTAAGAAAAAACTCTTATTTGCCTGGCTAATAATTCTGATTCTCTGCCTTTGTCCTCCTTTCTTTTGTCTGGAGTCCTCGAGCAAAATGCCCCATCTGGCCGCATTGTTTACAGTCAAAAAAAATATAATAATAATAATTTTAAAAAAAACTAGGGGGCCACAGCAAACCTTCTGAACTCTTTTCCCGCCAGGGTTTTTTTTTTTTTTTTTTTGATAATTTTCACAAAACTTTCACAGTCCCCAGAATATTTAGTTATATGATTATCTGAACATGCAGTATGTCTGAACAAAGACCGGAGCTTCTGCTTTTAAACTGTTTTATTCTAGCTTCATGCATTCTTTATCAACACTTGAATGTAGGCAAAAAAAGCAACATTTTGACAAAAAGCTGAGAAAAACACATTTTTGTCAAAAACTACGTCATAATCAGATTCAGAATGATGATCAAAACAAAGATGGAGTACATCATTTCCATCAACACCTCCTAAGCTTACACAGTCCTATACCATTTCCTGGGTCAGCGTATTATTGGGTAACATAAGGCAGTTTTGATTTATGCTGTTTAATGTTGTTTGATCACGGTATCTTACATATGCAGCTGCTTACATATGCGATTGCTTGTTTCTGTTTCTTCTTTACTGTGTTTTGATCCAGAGATTCTGTATTCTTTCAGAAGATGTGCAATAGCGCCCCCTACCGTATAACCATCAATGGCAGGGAAGCGTTGTATCATAAATTACAGAAAATTCTGTGAATAGAGCTGAAAGAGTTAAGGGGGCCACAAGATGACTTAAAATGATTTAAAATAAGGCAAAGAAAGCATAAAAATATGCTAAAATAACTCAAAACATGGCATATGTTAATTTATCCTTTGTTTCCTTTGAAAAACCAGGGTTCTCACGGTCTTGGATGTTACAGCAGTTAAAAAGAGTGGGAACCCAGAAGAATGTTCCTAAAACCTCTGAAACATTTATTATTATTATTATTATTATTTTATTTTTTTTTACTTTTTAGTTATTTGTTACTTATTTTACATAGATTTTTAAAAATATTTTTTATATATATATTGTATTATGTATTTTGTGTGGTTGCCAGGGTGGTTGTTATCACATTTCTATGGAATTTCTAGAGTGTTCTGGGTGGTTTCTATGATGTTTCTAGAAAGTTGCTAGTCCCTCCTTCAATTGAAATGGCATTAAAATCAACCGTAAAGGTGTGGTCACACTTGCGAAATTTCAGCAAAGAAGGTTCATTGTCTACTGTCAATAGTGTAGCAGCTTGACACATCATTTTGTGCTGTTGTACTAATTCTAAAGCCCCGTTCACACCAAGAACGATAACTATAAAGAAACTATAAAGATAACGATATTAGTGTCCACACCAGCGAACGATATCGTCTGTTTATTCTAAGCGCACGTGCGTCTGCCGCTTTAAATTCTCGAGCTCGTTATAGCAGGATGGATTCTGATTGGCTGTCAATGTTTGTATCGTTCATCGTTATAGTTGTTGTGTGGACTCTGCTATTATTTAATATTGAGAACGATTTTTAGAACTATATCTTTATCGTTATCTTTATAGTTATCGTGCTTGATGTGAACGGACCTTAAGTGTAAGCAATTGTAGCAGTAAAACATGCCTTAGTAAACACCAGTAATGAATCATACATTTCCAAAATAGACACAGTAAGGAAAAACTATTATTTTTCTCTTTTACTGTGCCATGTCCACTGGCTTGAGAAATAGTCAATCGCTGGTGTGGGAGTGACAGATGAGAGTGTGAAGAGATGGAGGTAGAGGAGAGGTGGCGACGAGCAGACAAACAAAGCTCTTATCTGTGTTGAGGAGTTGACCTGTGAGCCGTCTGCCTCTGGCTGCTGTTCAGACCCAGCCAGCATGTCATAATATTATATCAGTGCTGTCTGCTTCCACCGCTCTTTCTCCCGCACTCTCTTTTCTGTTGGTTTCTATCAACCCTTTTCTCTACTATAGTATAATGATTGTACAGAGCAGTGCTGCTGTGTCAAACATGCTTACATTGTGCCAGTCATTGCTTTGTCCCAAAACATAGTGAGTTTTAACATCAAAGTCATACTCATGATGCAAAGGCGGTTCCAAAAGCTATGTATCTTAATTATACTTCATTTTAGGTAGTAGAAAAACAAGCTATCTCTGAGATGATTTTTCCATGCAAAGCAATATTTGATTGCCCCGAATCATTCACCATGATGTTGCCTATTCAGGCAGTGAAAGTAGCTTTTGTAACAGAGCTAATAAAATGCATAGGTGTTGCATACTAGTGAAATATAGTGGCTTCATCTCCTACAGCTCCTCAAGTGCAATAAAATGCAGATTTCTTTGTCTCATTCTCCGGTTTGTTTTCCCGTCCTCTCCTGGAGCGTTTTGCTGTGCTGGCATGTTGCTGATGCAGTCGTGTTGACCTCTCTCATCATGCCCCGAGGCACGACTCCTCTGACATCTCTCCCACGATCTTAGGTGAATTCTGGAAAGGAGTCAAGTGACCCTAACAAACCCACCACTCCTACACACGGGCTGAAAGTCGTCGCTCAGCAAAGACTTGTGGGAGGCTGATGCTACGTGTGGATGAAGCCTGACAACCCCCTCTTGTCTAGAACATGTCCTGACTTGTGAGACATGGGGATTGAGTGATGGAAATGCTGTCATTAGCCAGGAATGCTGTCAATCATGTATGCTCCCATAGAGATTTTTGAATTTGGAATAGAG
>NW_015635053.1:262478-268732 GCF_001515625.1 Sinocyclocheilus rhinocerous | reverse complement strand
AGGCAATATAATTTATTTTATTACATTTCCTAAACCCAAACAAAACAGAGCAAAATGTCCCTAAGCATTCAACCCCAATCCCAGTGAAGACAAAAACTTTCATTTTCTGGTTGTCATACTCTTATTAATTTACAAGTTTCATCTGCTCAAGCAGAACATTAATGTTATCTTGTCCTTCAGCAAGGTATCTCTGGCCAAAACTAGCTAACGGTAAAGTTAATGAGTCCATGCTAATGTACAAACCTAAATAGCGAACTGGTCTCACGTCATGTACAGTGTAGGTCAAAAACACATAAACGAAGGTCTACATTTCAGTGCCTCTCCATATTAAAGTGGTTAAATGTAAATTAATTTAATCATACATGAACAGTGTTGATCCTGCATGTTGTCATCCACGATCGTGACGACTGTACCATGAGGCTTCTCCCGCTTGCATTGTGATCTGTAAACCCTTGCTTCCAAATGAATCGAGTTAATTAATCGAGAATTACCCACCATGTATATTTTAAAAATGTTTATATATCCCTCCATGGCATATTTAATTCCCACTTGAATGGTGGTCCGTCTGTGTCCAAAATTGTTCAAGAACATCTTGTGACAAGGTTTTCACACTGACAGCTGTCATTGTAAAACAGTGAAGTGCTCCGTTTGTTTGTCTGAGGGAGCAACAGTAACTAAGGGGGGCGGGGCTTACCGATAGGTGAATTGTGGACATTATCTAGCCCCATGGCCACTGACATTAATGGGCCCTGATTTGGGACCATCTAGTTTAAAAGATAGTTCACCCAACAATTGAAAATTCTGTCATTTACTCACCCTCATGTTGACTTTCTTTCTTCTTTGAAATACAAAGGGAGATATTTGAAGAGCTGTTTTGGTTCATGTGAAATTAATCCATATGACTCCAGATTGGACACCAGCTCTGGCACTAGGCATGGCACCATGTCGGAGTAAAAAAGGGTATGAGTTTGCCTGCCAGCCTGACTGCCTGTATGGCAGAGACACCCTCCTGCTGGGAGTGTGCAAATCTTGCCTGAAATCCCCTTCCTCAACTACCCGTGCTGCTTT
Source organism: Sinocyclocheilus rhinocerous (assembly GCF_001515625.1). NCBI lineage: Eukaryota > Metazoa > Chordata > Actinopteri > Cypriniformes > Cyprinidae > Sinocyclocheilus > Sinocyclocheilus rhinocerous. Next base: position 267,664 of record NW_015635053.1, on the reverse strand, counting down.
TTCTAAGCTTTTGAAATAAATGCGCATGTATTCTGGAACTGAATGATCCGGAAGGTCTCTAATCCCCTCTCAGCTCACCAAAGGAGTGTGATCTGAATAGAAGGGGTCAAGAGTGATTAGAGAAGCTGGCACAACTGAATGTCCTGAAAGATGGTGGTTAAGGGGGGCTGAGGGATAGTCTGCAAATCTCTCGACATGCCAACGAAATCTTAATGTGAGAGCAAATTGCTTTGGAGGACTAGACACAATGGTGATGACGTGAAGAACCGAGAAGGAAGTTAATAAAGTGACTTGGCCTCTGTCTTGGCCCAGTTTGAGATGGACGCCCATTCATTTAAATGCTCTGACCTTTGCAATCAAAACAAACTCTTCCTAAGTGGATAAAGACATGAGTTTAGTAGTTCTACATTTCCTATCACGTGCTCAAAATCCATATGTATGTTGTAATAGAAACAGGGGCTTCCATTTTCGTTGGAGAAGGGTTGCCAATGGAACAAAAATGATCAACTGTTGTTCGTACAGAAAGAGTTTTGACCTCAGCGGTGCTCTCTTAGGGGAAGACATCTGTTAGACTTGAGATTTAGGCTATGAAATCTTCAGCTGAACTGGAATTGCACACTTTCTGTATCTCTAACTCTCAACTCAACCTTACTGGACTCAGTGAAGAAACCCAATCTATCAGCCCCTGTCACTCCTCAGCTTAACCATTTGCTCAGGGAAATTTCACTATTCCTTTAAAATATGAGGAGGCCAAAGTGGGGCAGAATGGCCACAGATTCAAATGAAGTTTTCAAGGCTGTAACAACATCAAAAGGATTTAGTCTCTGTCAACTAGTCCCACTCAGACCCACTTCTCTGGTCCAAGCTCTCTGGGTGGGCCAGGGGAATAATTGGGTGGAGGGGCCACGCAAAACAATATTGTGCAAGGGAGAGTGGAAGTGAAATTGAAGAGGAAGTCCTTCAAGGTTTGTGGATGTGTTTTTCCAGAGTTTAAATTAAGTGCGTGCCATGGCAGTGTGCCTTAAAGAAATGTCAGAAATGTAAATAGTCATCATTTACTCACCCTTATGTTGTTTCCTGCATCCATTTCTAAAGGAGATAGTTGTTTTCCAGTGAATGTAGACACTGGCAGGGTTTCCATTACATAATTGTTAAAAACTTTTGCAATATTTTATAAATGTCGATAAAAAACCTATTGCAAATTGACGACGATTTAATTAACCAGTGTTATGCGACTAAAATGTTTTTTTTTTTTTTTAATAAGTTATGGCGACGCAGACCCACTTCTCTGGTCCAAGCTCTCTGGGTGGGCCAGGGGAATAATTGGGTGGAGGGGCCACGCAAAACAATATTGTGCAAGGGAGAGTGGAAGTGAAATTGAAGAGGAAGTCCTTCAAGGTTTGTGGATGTGTTTTTCCAGAGTTTAAATTAAGTGCGTGCCATGGCAGTGTGCCTTAAAGAAATGTCAGAAATGTAAATAGTCATCATTTACTCACCCTTATGTTGTTTCCTGCATCCATTTCTAAAGGAGATAGTTGTTTTCCAGTGAATGTAGACACTGGCAGGGTTTCCATTACATAATTGTTAAAAACTTTTGCAATATTTTATAAATGTCGATAAAAAACCTATTGCAAATTGACGACGATTTAATTAACCAGTGTTATACGACTAAAACGTTTTTTTTTTTTTTTTAATAAGTTATGGTGACGGATGTTGGTAGGTTTACGTATATTGCAGCCACCAAACTAGCCATTATTTTTAATCAACGGAGACATATGCGTGTATCTTTAGTGAAGCAACGTGGACAGTCACACGTATGAGGTGTTTCTTGAAGGCTATAGTACATTAAAGAATGATCATGTGACTTTTACATACGCAAGGCGACCTGTAAATGCAAAAAACCTGTTTCCATTGCAGTTTTGCGATATATTCCTTTTTTGAATTGCCTGAAAAACCACCTCATGCGAGCGTAAAAACTTTTTCGGGAAATTGTTATTTTTAACAATTAGTTAGTTTTTGCGAAATTGACGTGGCAGATATTAGGCAGATATTCAATTTGAAGGGTAATGGAAATGCAGCTACTGACCAAAAAGTTACACATACAAAAAAGTAGCCTATGAAAGTCTTTCGAGGCCATGTGATAACTTTGTGCAAGGAACAGACTGAAATGTATGCCTTCCCCGCTGGTACAAAACTGCAAAAATTGCCCAATGTTGAAGTTTTCAAGGATTCGTGAAAGAACACTCGCAAACAAATACACAATCCAACATTTCACACTTGCAGGGTCAAACAATGAGATCTAAAGGGGTCTAAAATGCATATGAAAACCAGAGGTTCCCCTCCCTCCTGCTGGGGCTTTCTGATGGTCCCTGTAAGCCGTCATGCATCATTCCCTCTCTCTCCTTTCTGTCCACCTGTTACAGCCAGTCTCACACTCACCCTTCTTTAAAATACCCTGTGGGAGAGCCACTCAGTCACATCAGCTCCCCTTTCCCTTATAAAAGGACTAAATGGACAAGAAATGGCCGCAAAAGTAGAGAAGCCAACCAACTGAAGTGCAGCGGCTCCTGTTAAAGCTATTGGTGTGTTCTGGAGTAGCCCTGGATTTGGCTCTTCTGCTTGACCACAGCATAGACAGTGGCAATATACTTAGTAGTGTAGAGTGTTTAAGAGAGCGGTGCAAGTTTTTTCCCCTGCTCCTGAGGCCAGTTTTACTGTCATTTACAATGGAAAGTTGGGAATTAGGGGGAAATAGCTTCTTTTTAAATGTATTCTCCAAGAATTCCTTTCCGACGTTGTGGAATATGCTCAGCTGTCCTCCATCTCCAAAATCTGAGCCAGCTTTGAAGTTGTGTTGTCTTCTATTGAAAAACAACTTAATGAGATTTTGTTTCATACAACTGTGTTTAATTCAGACGGATAGAAGCTTGGCATTTTTAGCAGTCTGGGCCATAGCATTCACGCAAGTTACCTCCGTTGTGGAATATGCTCAGCTGTCCTCCATCTCCAAAATCTGAGCCAGCTTTGAAGTTGTGTTGTCTTTCTATTGAAAAACAACTTAATGAGATTTTGTTTCATACAACTGTGTTTAATTCAGACGGATAGAAGCTTGGCATTTTTAGCAGTCTGGGCCATAGCATTCACGCAAGTTACCTCATAGAAGTCCCATGCTTCACTTAATGTATTTTACGACTTGAACAAATACCAATGATTCCATTTCCTACATTCATTCCGTTATATCTAAAATAATCATGCCATATCAATATGTATCTTGGTATAAAACATTCTGCGATTCTTGACAGAAAAAAGGAGCTAATTCTTACCAGAAGGCATAATGCTGCTTTTGTCACTGATGTAATTAAACAGATGCTATTAGTGAACTGTCTAATAGAAGGTTTAAGGCCACATCATACAGTGGAGGAAGTGAGCTTTAAATATATGTGGACATTGGTTGTGCTGTTGAGTCATGGGCCACACTGGAGGACCCAGAGTCAAAACATTGACTGTTAATGATACGCACGTAATATACAGTGGGTACGGAAAGTATTCAGACCCCCTTAAATCTCAGGACCTCAGACTGGAACTAAGGTTTACCTTCCAACAAGACAATGACCCTAAGCACACAGCTAAAATAACGAAGGAGTGGCTTCACAACAACTCTGTGACTGTTCTTGAATGGCCCAGCCAGATCCCTGACTTAAACCCAATTGAGCATCTCTGGAGAGACCTAAAAATGGCTGTCCACCAACGTTTACCGTCCAACCTGACAGAACTGGAGAGGATTTGCAAGGAGGAATGGCAGAGGATCCCCAAGTCCAGGTGTGAAAAACTTGTTGCATTTTTCCCAAAAAGACTCATGGCTGTATTAGATCAAGAGGGTGCTTCTACTAAATACTGAGCATTTTTCAGTTTTTCTTTTTTAATAAATTTGCAAAAATGTCAACAATTCTGTGTTTTTCTGTCAATATGGGGTGCTGTGTGTACATTAATGAGGAAAAAAAATTAACTTAAATGATTTTAGCAAATGGCTGCAATATAACAAAGAGTGAAAAATTTAAGGGGGTCTGAATACTTTCCGTACCCACTGTAGATGTGGAAACTCTCTATAACCATGGCAGGTTCTTGAGTCCATTATTCTGAGACTGTACAGATCTCATGGGAGGATAGACACAAATATGCAGGGGCCATGTACTTGTACTTTATCAGTATGAAAGTGGCCAAGTTTGCTCAAGGTGGAGTTATGGGCTGAATGGTTAGGGTTTTTCAAGTGATGACCTTCCATTTGGGGTGTTCCAGAGAAGTCCAAGATTTTGGGTGTATCTAGGGAAACGTGTTAATAAAACATAATCTGCTCTTCATCAGGCAGTACTGTGCCCTCCTACAATGGATCTCATTGTGCACTGTGGAGGGTAGACTGACAGTAGAGAAAAGCCAACATGTGGATAGGTGGGAATTAGTCCATTGACCCGCACATTCACGCATGGGATAAATCAGTCCCCTCGCATACTTTCACATCAGGAATACTCAAGTTTACCTTATCCTATCCTGATCATCCTCACAAGTTGAGTAATGCATTGTTTGCTCCAAACTCTAATGTTGCGAAAGGGATCGGCTCCTGAAAGAAAGGAGTGAATAAGACAGGGAGTGGTGGCCCATGAGTTCTAGATAAGGTGGATGAGGGCTCCCAGGTCTGCTCGGTTGCTCTTTCATCTCTCACACACTGACTGTTTCCCAGGGAAATCAAAGTCTCCAGTCGGTGCCCAGCCATTATGTTGAGGAAGGGGCCGTAACAATCACCACAGTTGCCAATTAAGTCAGCCACTAGGACTGCTTAGTGTACAGATTCTGGGAGAAGTAGGGGGTAAGGAAAGACTGTTAGAGATGAGAAGCGTGCTACTTCTGAACTGTGGACACCTTCAAAGGCATGCTGTTGAAACAAAGGTTGGGTTTGGCAACAGATTCTTCATGACCCCAGGAACAATGTCATGGTTGCCCTTGCAAAACTTGCTGCCATGATGATGATTCTGTTTTGGGTGCCCACACTTTTTTCATTCGTGAGCCTTGCCCCCCAACTGAGTTACTGTGCCCCCCTTCCCCTCCTTGCTGAACATGATCAATTTTGAAAGCGAAAAAACAGCACGCATACAAAAACGATTGTTGGCGTGAGCGTCAGCGACTGCCTGTGA
>NW_015635053.1:250571-262365 GCF_001515625.1 Sinocyclocheilus rhinocerous | reverse complement strand
TGCAACGTGGTTTTGGCTCCCCTAGAAATATTAATGCCCCTCCAATGTAGGTGCCCTGGCGCCGGCTCTGAATGTAACTATGGAGTTTTGCTCATTCTATTGCCCAAAATCCAGCAACGCTATAATCTGACTTCTTAGAAATATAAAAGCAAACAACCAACAGCACAGTTTGAGATCTCATTCATGTCCAAATGTGTGGGACAACTTAGTCTGATTTCTTAGAAATATAAAAGCACACTTCTTCTCAAGAAACAGCACAGTTTGAGGTATCATTCATGTCCAAATGTGTGGGACAACACAGTTTAAAGCTTACTAGGGACTTGTTGAAATCTCTAATGCCAAATATGAGCAATAGCTAGTCATAGTGATGTTTTTTCTTTAGTCAAAATTACCCACTTCACCTCAGAGAACAGTGTTTGGTGCCAAGTAACGCACTGGTACATTTACATACTGGTGTTTATTGGAATTACGCAACTTCATCAGTTACTCAGGTCAGCCGTAATTGCTAAAACCAGACACACTGTTCTCCACAAACATTTACTGGGTGCAATAAAACCGCAACGACTTGCTTACAGCAGGGTTGGATATGCTGGCTCTGACCACAGCCAACGTCTCAGAGGGAGATTAGAGAGGCAGGGGAGGGAAATCATTCATTATACGGGACTCTTTGCTTATTAGTGTCTCTTTTGTTTCTTGCCCTCTCTCCCTGTCGTCTCATGGTGCCAGGCAACACTGCGGGCAAGAGACTGGCACACCTGCAGTTGCTGTCTTTGTGCAAGCTGCCAAAGGTCCAGTCAAGCATGTCTGTCACATCCTTAAAAGAGACGCACACACACACCTGGCTAGGCGCTAAACAACATCAGGGCCACCAGCGATGTGTTGACTGCTTGATGCTTGGGATGTGTGAGTCTGCTTTGTGTGTGTGCATGTGTGCAATGGAAGAAGACCCTCTTTGTCCCTTTCTCTCTGGCCTATCCTCTGTTCTTAAAGGTTTATTCATGCTATCGTCTCACTGGTTCCAACAGAGTCTTGGCTTTCTTCAAGCAGACTGTTCATTTAGAAAAGCAGTCTATTGACTATACAGAAGAAGAGTGTCTTTTCACTGTGTCCTCTTTACAGGGCTGTGTAGTTTGTTCATGTTCAGAGAAATGCACCTATCTCTACTGTTATCTTTTCAGTGATAAACTTTTTCTAAAGCTAAACCTGCTGCATGTAGTTTCGACAGTTTAAAACATTCAAATTGCTGGCAGGATATGGCAGCTGAAGTGATTCGATTTGGAGCTTGTCCTTATTTATAAAGAAAGAGTCACGTTTTATAGCAGGACTGTTGACTCTGAGAGAGACAAACCCCACTGATAATCAGATTAGTGATCAATCAATATGGGTTTGTCAACGACCGATTTCCAAAATTTTGTGTGTATACCCTACAGCAAGTATGTGAGTCATATGGAAATTATATATTTTAATTAATTATTAATAAAGTTAAGAAAAACAGTTTTAAATCCACCCTTCATTCACAATATGAACGGTTATGTAAATTCATGTTGGTTTTTCATCTATGTGTATTCTTCATGTCCTGGACCTTTATTTGCACCAGCTTAGAGGAAGATGTATATATAAAAACAGGAGAGCTTTGCATATCAGGATGTGATTATTTTATTGTAAATAAAGTTGCCTTGAACCAAAAAAAACATCATGGAGGCATTTTACTTGCTCAAACAAGAGTTTTATTTTAATTATTCTTCATAAATATATTACAATTGTCATTTAATGTCTGTTGTCTTATGAAGAAGTTGAGGACTGAATTGTTCTTGCACATACCTGCTATGACTTGTGCATTGAATTATTACATTACATTTTTGTAATGCTGAAGTAGTGCAGCTTGAAATTGCACATTGTTAGTATGTACTTCCTATATAAGTAATTTTGTCACATGTAGTTCCACATAAATAAACTAATATAGACATGAAAACTGTGAAGCCATTAGCCAGTGTACCGCCTGTAGCACTGTTAAAACTGGTGAAATGCCATTGTTTTTAGTTTATTCAGTCATACTGCATCAGTCAAATGAATTTGATTGAGTCATGTCAATTGATTACGTGAAATTAAGTTAATTCAGTCATATTAAATACATTCGATTCAGTCCTATTAAATGGTATTTCTGACTTGAATAGAACCAGGCCATTTGTTTCCATATAAATCAAATTTTTACAGTGAAATCCCTGAAGACCTAAAGGGTGCTTCACACAGCAATGCTATCTGGCATTAGCGGTTTGATGATTGAGTCAGTCTGAGAGAGAGACTCACAGCTGAGGAGAGAAAGACAAGAGAAGGGAAGGGGGTGGACATTTGGGGGTGTTTCCTTTCCTCTCCTCCCCTCTCTCTATCTCTCTCTCGCAAGGTGAGCCCGGAGCTCTGCGCAGAGAGCCGCCTCTCATTCAAACCTCCAAAGAGCCACAGAAAGCGACCTCGAGATGTTATACTGCATGTAGTATGTACTATGTGAGTAACAAAGCGAAGTGAGACATAATGAGCGGGCGGGTTCTCAACGGGAAAATGCTGCAGCTTCAGGGTCAGAGAGCAGGACGGACAATGCACTATCATCTCTCAAGGTAACGCTGAATATACTTCTGAATCTGAATCTCAACGCGATTCCTTTATTGATTCTTAATGCATAAAGACCGCTGAGAGTTCAGCTGTGTCAGTGTACTTCAAACTGATTTAAAGATCGATCTATTATACCTTAGTATGCGCTACTAAATAGTGCTAATTCGTTTCTAAATAAACACTCATTGTCAATATAATTTAGTGTTAATTAAATTTGATTTGTAGCCCAATTTGTTACCTGATAGCTCTCGCGGGAGGCCGTAATATTTCGCGTTTTTACGCGCATATTGTGTGAGAGACATGTCTCACACTTTGTGAGACATGTCTCTCACATGTCTTTGTGTCCGTGAGTTGTGTTAAAGTGTTCAGTGTGTGAATAGTTGCGTGTCACCGCTGGTCTGTGAGTGTCGCAGGCAGAGGCGTTGAATGGGAATGAGTGGAGGTGTGTATCGGTGCATTGCGGAGGGGGGTAACCGGCGGATATCTCGCGTCAGGAGGAAGTATTCTCCCATTGTTTGATGACTGTTAGTGGATTGCCCGAAGCGCAGGTTTATTCGCTGATGAGGACGTGCGGTGTGCTTGTTTCACTGTGTTTCGTTATATACAGTAGGCTTTAGGTGGGCTGAATTCCTAGCTGACCTACATAAGAGGATGCGAGTGGGGTGCCGAGCCAGTGCTCCACATTTACATTAACTGTATAGTGGCTGCGTCTCAAAACCTCGTGAGCTGTCTATCTGGACATATAGATGCGTTCTAGCGTTCTTTTTGAATTCAGATTCAAAAGGGGGCGTGTCCGCTGTCATATAACTAGTAGAGCATCCTTTTGACAAAGGGAATGATAATTAGTAGGCTAATAACTAGCGGTGGATTGATGGGTTTCTCCATAAATGATAGATTTATGGAGCATCTATGATTCTACTGTACATCTAATGTACATCTGTAAGTTAGGTCTGTATATGGAACACCGGGGCTAGTTGTCACGTCTCAAGTGAACATTTCCTAGAGTGGGTTTTATCTCTAAGACTTAACTTCTTTATAGTCAATTACCTTGAAATCTTGGCTATTAAAAAATACAAAAATAAACACATTTTGTCACATCACACTGCATGGGGTAAATTGTCACAATGGAACTATCTATCTATAGATAGATAATATTGTATATGTGTGTATATTTGTAATATATGTTGCAAAATTTGTGATATATATGTACAATATTTACTCTAATAAATTAAACTCTCAATAACAGATTTATATGTACGCACACAATTTACTCTATATTAAAAACATTTTACTAACAATTTATTATAAAAGTATAATATTTTAACAATAATATTAAATTATTTTATAAATGATAAATTTGTAAATTTAAATTTATATAAATTTAAATTATACATTTATTTTTACATGTGTTTCTGTCTAAATGATTAAATGTTATTTTAAAGTATAACTGATAGTTAATAATATTAAAAGATTTGAAAACAAGTTGCTTCTTCTCAGACTTCTGTTAATCTGACAATTCAATTTCTGATCATCTCAAAATGACCCACGTGTCCTGGCCAGTATGTTTTGGTTTATCACTAGTAATGTCCTTAATTTAGTTCCTGCCGTTCAGTCTTACACATCAGACCACAAGAAAGGAATTTACATTTTAAAAAAGCATTCATTAACTAAATAAACATGACTTTTTTGACCCCATCTCCGCCCCCTTATTAAAACGCTGTTGCTGTGATCATCTGAGGAGCTCTTAACTAACTTATAATCTGACCTCTGCCCATGATACTGACAGACGGTGCCCCCTCTTCCCCTGCTGTCCTTATTGATTTTGACCTTGAAATGCACAGCCCTGTTTTTGCTCTTTCTGGATGGCTGACCCCTTAAATCGACCCCTTATGTAAAGTCATTAGGAACAAAGAGATCAAGCCGTTGCTGCTCTGCACGTTTAGCCATTATGAGTGCAAAAGTTTGCTTTGAGTCTTTGACAAAGACCAGTTTCTCAACTGTCGGCCTTAGCAATTATATCATGAGTGAGTTTCTCCAAAGTTAGCAGGTTCAACCTCTTTATCTGTTTGTTTAAGTTGTTGGGCCGTTTAAAATCAAACAACAGTACTGCCAGAAGGTGATATACTGTCGGGCAGCTGGCAGAGTGTGTCATTTGTACAGGAAATAATAATTATTGGTTCTGTTCTGACTAGTTATTTTTGTGCTATGCAAAGCACCAGTTTGTTATGCCAGTGTAAAGAGATTAGTTGCTCTATAAGTCACTCTCTGGGAGTTTTGCTTGGTCTGGACCTGTCCGTCTTTCCTGAGAAGTCAAACCAAACCTGTTTGACACAAACTGGCTTTGTGGGTTCTGGATTTGAGTCATTTAACCGTGCTTAAATCAGGCTCTATTCTTGAACCGTTTAGTTTACTGCTGTCATGGATGAGCTTCCTGCAGTGAACTGTTTGTAGCTACAGGGGGTGGAGAGGATGTTCTACTCCATTAAAGCAAATAAAATGTCCTGTTTGCTATTGTTGCAAGCAACATGCTGGTCTGATCATCTCCAACATCGGGAAGCGAAGAGCACCCGCTATATCCTGTTTTGGATATTGCTCTGAGAGTCTTTTGCAATCATTTATGGTGCATCATGAAATCTCACATTTGGGCATGTTTTTGGGTTTTGAGTGGATTATTTTTGAGCAGTTTGTCATTGTGACATGACATCTGATTATGGAGGATTTGTTTGTTTGTCACCCATTTTAACTTTTAAAATAGATTGATGTATCAGTTTAGTCTTGAATGGATTTTGAAGTGTTTATAATGTATATATCACACAGTCAATTGTGTTTAATTCATATGATTTAATTCATGATAAACCATATACATATATGCACTACCATTAAAATACAGTAAAACAGCAATATTGTGAAATATTGTTACAATTTATGTAATAATATCTCTATGTGAATATATTGTAAATTGTATTTTATTCCCGTGATCAAACCTGAACTTTCAGCATCATTACTCCAGTCTTCAGTGTCACATGATCCTTCAGCAATCAGTACAATATGCTGATTTGCTGCTCAAGAAACATTTATTATTATTATCAATGTTAAAAACAGTTGAGCTGCTTCATATTTTTGTGGAAACTGATTTCCAGGATTCTTTGATGAATAGAAAGTTCAAAAGAACAGCATTTGTTTGAAACAAAATATTTTGTAACATTAAAAAATTGCATTTACTGTCAATTATGAACAATTTAGGCTAATGCACCCTTGCTGAATAAAAGTGTTAATTTCTTTGAAAAACTGACCCCAAACTTCGCAATAATCAACAGATTAAACAAATCCTCATTTAATATTATTTTTTAAATTATTAAAATTATTGATTTGCTGCTCAAGAAACATGTCTTATTATTATCTGTTTCTGTGGAAACCATGAGTCATTTATTTTTATTTCTTAGATGAATTGAAAGTTCAAAAGAACAGCATGTATCTGAAATAGAAATATTCTGCAACGTTATAAAATAAAAGTGTTAAAAGTATAGTTTAAAACAATAAAAGTATTTGTCCATTTTAAGTTCAGGATATTTTTTTGTGTGATAAGCAGATAATACTGATTTTCAAAAAAGAATTTTGAGTAAAAATAGTATAAAATCAATTTATTTTTAGCTATTTTGTTTATGTTTCATTCTTGCGAATCGAAATCGAATCGAATCGGGACATCTGAATCGATACCCAGCCCTAGTTTTATTGTATTATGTTGTCTATGTTTTATATCAGCCACTGTTCTTATAAACCCATACTGTTGGCCAAGTTTTAATGGAAATATCTATGTATAACCAGTATTGATACCACTCCATTACACTAGTCATTTTCATGCATTTGGCATTGAAGAATGAGGAACAAGGCAGATGTTCAATCACAAGACTCTAATAACCTCTGCAAAACATTCAACTGACTTTTATTATTCCGAAGTCAGCAGTCAGTTTTCGGACCATTGCTGCTCATAATTCTTGTTAACCTCAGCAGCACTGCTTCCTCGTGTCCCTGCAGCCGTGGCGGGGTACAGGAGGATTAGTTGAATCCGTGCCTGTGTATTGTTATGGTGGAGTGCGTGCAGTTGGTCTTCAGCAGCTGGAAGGAGAAAGGAGGAGGAAGAGGCCACACTGGGTTTAACAGTGGCCACAGCTGCTATGAGTTAGGCCGGGGTCTGGGAGGAGCGCGCTTCTTCATTCACTCTACCTCTCTGTCCTCCCCTTTACCAGTCCCCCACTTTCAAACCAAAACATTTCCCTCAGCATCCTGGATTCAAACAGGAGTGTGTCTTTTCAGATCGATGAGCTTTGTAAAAATCGACGCGTTTCAAAAAGGCAGGGCATAGAGGAGAAACAATAATGTACAGTATGTGGAAAATAATGTGTTTTTTTAACTTTAAACCGCATAAACACATTTCATTACACCAAATACACAAAATAATGTTCTTTTTAGCAGCATCATATGACCCCTTTAAATCAACCGACAACACTGGAGTGGAGCCATGGGAAACTTGAACTCCAAGCACATGTACTTGTCATGGAGCTCATTGTTTAAGATGTCCTGGATTCCTTCAGGTTGGTGTTCTGATACTAAAAGTGGAATAAAATAAGCTGCTGATCATCGTCCTCTACTTTTCCCTTCCACACTCCACACTCTTGCATTGATACCGTAGAAGAACCATTTTGGTTCGCCAAAGAACCTTTTAGTGAACATTTCTTACAATAACCATTTTTTCTTAGTTTGAAGAACATTTTAATAATCTGAAGAACCGTTTTCCACTGTAAAGATCCTCTTGTGGAATGGAGAGGTTCCGTGGATGTAAAAAAATATTCATGGAACCATTGATTCCAATAAAGAACCTTTATTTTTAAGAATGTAAGTTTTTACAGTTTCAATTTTGGAGGTATTACATTTGCTATTGTTGAAATATTAGGCATTTCACCCCCCTGCTCTGCCAACATGGCATCAGCATCAGTATTAATTGACCACTAATATACTATACATGTATTACGTCTTTTATAGACATTTCTCATAGACATCTTTTAAAGTAAATATACAAAAGTGAGTTTGTGTGTCAGGGTGCTCAAATTTAAGGAATTGCCTTAATTCTTAAGTAATTTAAAGGTGGAAAAGACGTCCACATGAATAGCTTAGTTGGTTTATAAGACCCAGATTAAGCCTAGTCCAAAACCGCAAGGGATTTTCAATAGCGAATCCCCTCTGAGCAGTTTCATTAAACTTAATCTGTGCCTGGGAAAATGGCCACAAAAATCCCAATCAGCAATTAATTGTAGATCAAAACAAGTCTTAATCTTGGTAGCCCTTAAGCACCCAATTCACACTTTGAGGAGAGAGTATGTTATAGACAGAGAAGCAGAAAATGATTACAGGTTGGATCGTGCTTCAGAACAGCATTAATGAATTACTTGCAGACCGTAAATCTGGATTGAGTTCTGCTTGCTCAATATTTAGATTTTTCCCTGGCTTTCTGCGCCGTACAAACTGTTGCTTAATACCTAGAGTCTGGGTCACGTGATCTGAGTTCACAGACTTTGTCATCAGCTTTACAGAGTTCAAGAGACTGAGGAATGGACCACTGTGAACAATCTGTAGGGGCCTACAGGAAATCCAGTGAGAAGATGTAGGCCAGGATGTCCAGCTTGACCTCACTGACTCATGTTTGTGGTACTGAGGAACTCAGCATCATACTGATGATTGTTCTGCATACAAATTGCATTACATGGATGAAGTTAGTCTAAAATAATAACTTTTAAGAATTAGGAATGGGTAAGGATGGTCATCCAGCAACTGACTAGACAGAAGTGAGTTTATCTACATCTAAAAAATTAAGCTAAATTGTTTGCTTAATTATTTCTAACAGATTTTGACCCTTAAAATGGACTTTTATTGGTGTATCCTCATTTAGTCCGTTCAAATCAGTCATACTAGTCATTTTAAATAACATTAAATAAGAATTTGTTCAATCTATCGACGTTTGTGAAGTTTGTGGTCAGTTTTTCAGTTTATTTTTTAAAAGAAATTAATACTTTTATTCAGCAAGGATGCATTAAATTGCTTATAATTGACAGTAAAGACATGTTTTAATGTTACAAAATATTTCCGTTTCAAATAAATGCTGTTCTTTTGAACTTTCTATTCATCAAAAAATCCTGGAGAAAAAAAAAATCAGTTTCCACAAAAATTTGAAGCAGCACAACTTCAAAATCGATAATAATAATAAATGTTTCTTGAGCAGCAAATCAGCATATTAGAATGGTATCTGAAGGATCGTGTGACGCTGAAGACTGGAGTAATGATGCTGAAAATTCAGCTTTGCATCACTGGAATAACTTACATTTTAAAATGTACAATAGAAAACAGTTTTTTTATTGTAATAATAATGCACTCTTAAAAATAAAGGTGCTTCACGATGCCATAGAAGAACCTTCTTGTCTAAATGGTTCCATAAAGAACCTTTAACATCTGAAGAACCTTTCTGTTTCACAAAAGCTTCTTTGTGGAGAAAGAAGGTTCTTCAGATTATAAAAAGGTAAGAAAGAGATGGTTCTTTAAAGAACATTTCACTGAATAATTCTTTGTGGAACCAAAAATGGTTCTTCTATGGCATCGCTGTAAAGAACCTTTTAAGAACCTTTATTTTTTTAAGTGTATTTTACAATATTTCTGTTCTTACTATATGTTTTGATCAAATAAAATGATAAGCATAAGAGACATTTAAAAAATTTTACCGACCAAACTTTGGAGATATAGAGTATATTTTTCAGTAGTGATTCATTTCATGAATAATACAATTTGTGCAATAATAGGTTAAAGTTATGTGAAATTTGTTCACTTGTTGAATATCTGTCCATTATTAAATACTCTATTACATTTTTGAAAAAACAATTCTTATAGGTGTCTGGTGGATTGCTATGCAACCCGAATTATTCAAGGATTTCTTAAGAATGACCAGTTGGCTGTTCATCCAGACAACGCAGTAACTAGTTAATTTTGCAAATTGAAAGTTTTGTCATCAACATTTTTTCAAAGAGAAAATAGCTAGCACTGCATCCGCAGAGAGATTATCTGTAGTTTATTAACTCCCCCTCTTTTCAACAGTTCAAGCACCTCTCAAAATTTACACACATCTGTCATAATCTGCACAGATGGAGTATGTAGTGTCATTATTGGGAAGTTGCTCTAACTTGATATATAATCCTCACTAATCCCTTTTGTAAGGCTTATTTGCTTTGGTAGGCTTGCGAAACTGGGCCTGTTATTCTATCATGTTGTTTTTCATTTTAATACGTGCAATGGAAATATGTCACGGAGGAAATACATTTCTGTTTTCACATGAAAAGCTGGCCGATCAGATAAATGACTGGTCCCGGTGAGAATAGCACTCAGCGTAACACTGTTGGGCCACAGACAGCTTTTGGCAGACAGAGACCCTCTGTGACCTGTCTCCATATGTTTAACATACAACAGAATATGGATAAGGTGTCTGTGTCATTTAAAGGTCATCCGACGATCCATCAATTTAACCGTCAAACCCATTTGACCATGTTAAGCTTTGCAGAAACGTTATCGATGTTGTCAAAACTGAATTATAATGCATGCATCTTTCATAAGCAGGTTGTCTTTGATAAGCTGTCTTGATCCAGCGTTGTCAAGCCAATCTGTTCTCCAAAGCTTAGCTGGTTAGGTGGTCCTGCACCCCGTATTGTGGACCATCTGTGCCGCCAGTCGCACCAATTTCTCCGCCCACTCTTCAACACTTCACACACACATAAAGTGTACCTGCTACAGTAGACAACTGATAATCAGAATGCTTATTAAATTCAAGATCACTTTAATGAGTGTTGAAATAAATGGGATATAGTACAGGGAGATTATGAACAAAGGCACAGGTGACTGATAGCAGCCTTGAAATGGAGGAGAAAAAAAAGCATGCAGACATAGACATTATTATTTGGGAAGTTGATGCGTGACACAATTTTTTAATATGTATTTTATTATTTATATATTTTTATGTTAGCAAATGTTGATTTTAGGTTAATATTTTATTATTATTTAATATTTTCATATTAATATTATGTTTTTGCCTTCACTAATTCATTTTAAATGGTTCTACAATCTGACAAATTAACTTTTAAATGTACTAATATTCCATGTGGTGTCAGTCAAATAATATAAGATTGCAAAAGCTGCATGCATAATAATAATTAGAAAACGATTATTAAAATTATGTATAAAATATTTTGCAATGGAATATAGCATGTCATACCCCAGGACATCAATTTTCTATAAAGTATTTTTATGCAAACTATCCATTTATTTATATAGAAACCACATTAAAGTTTTACACTGTAAAATAGTGTACGTCTATATACGTATTACACACACTATCTACTATACAGATTGCTATCTTAATGAAAAAAAAAATTATTGTTGGGCAGCCAAGTCTACAGTTCACCTTAGCCAAGTTTGGCAGTATATGCTGGCTTTAACCGTGCCTTTGTTCTCGCCTCAGGGGACAACTGTAGCATTGCTTTAACAATGGTGTATTTCACGCAATAGTGATCCATTTTCAAATCTACTTGAACACATTTTCATGTGTGGTTAGAACGCCTTGTGTCCTTTTGGTTTTGTGCAAGTCCAGATGATTGATAAAGAACACTCTTTAGGTTTTAGTGTTGGACACGCGTGTCGTTTTCGCTCTGAGCCGTCACTCCCACTGCGGATTGTGTGTGACCAGTTGGTGCTGATGAAAGAGGATCTGCCACCTGCCATGTGGCATTCCAGTATTTTGCTACGCTGGGCAAATTGGGATGGGCAAAGCACGAATTATGCAGAACATGTAGGCAATTGATATATACTTCTGTATGTGTTGAAGATAAAGGTCATATGCTACTGGCGACATGCAGTTGCTGTCTAGTATGTGCATAAAATAAAAGAAACGTGGAGTCAAAAGCAGGACTGGACACTATTTTTTGCAGCCTTTTATTAATATTGATATATATCTTGACATCTTTGTGGACTTATTCACTTATTTAAAAAACGTGCACAGTGACTTTGTTAGTAGAGTAAAATGTTAGTAAAGTAAAAATGTATGTTAGTTAATGTTAGTTAAATTTATCTGTAACAAAATATGTAAATATTTGATATA
>NW_015635053.1:242439-249772 GCF_001515625.1 Sinocyclocheilus rhinocerous | reverse complement strand
ATTTTAATACGTGCAATGGAAATATGTCACGGAGGAAATACATTTCTGTTTTCACATGAAAAGCTGGCCGATCAGATAAATGACTGGTCCCGGTGAGAATAGCACTCAGCGTAACACTGTTGGGCCACAGACAGCTTTTGGCAGACAGAGACCCTCTGTGACCTGTCTCCATATGTTTAACATACAACAGAATATGGATAAGGTGTCTGTGTCATTTAAAGGTCATCCAACGATCCATCAATTTAACCGTCAAACCCACTTGAACATGTTACGCTTTGCAGAAACGTTATCGTTGTTGTCAAAACTGAATTATAATGCATGCGTCTTTCATAAGCAGGATGTCTTTTATAAGCTGTCTTGGTCCAGCGTTGTCAGGCCAATCTGTTCTCCAAAGCTTAGCTGGTTAGGTGGTCCTGCACCCCGTATTGTGGACCATCTGTGCCGCCAGTCGCACCAATTTCTCCGCCCACTCTTCAACACTTCACACACACATAAAGTGTACCTGCTACAGTAGACAACTGATAATCAGAATGCTTATTAAATTCAAGATCACTTTAATGAGTGTTGAAATAAATGGGATATAGTACAGGGAGATTATGAACAAAGGCACAGGTGACTGATAGCAGCCTTGAAATGGAGGAGAAAAAAAAGCATGCAGACATAGACATTATTATTTGGGAAGTTGATGCATGACACACTTTTTTCATATGTATTTTATTATATTTTTATTTTCATTTTAACTTTTAACAGTCAGACAAATTAACTTTTAAATGTACAAACATTCCTTGTGGTGTCTGTCAAATAATATGAGATTGCAAAAGCCGCATGCATAATAATAATTATATATAAAAAAATAAAAAATAAATAATGTATAAAATATTTAGCGATCGAATATAGCATGTCACACCCCAGGTCATAAAAAAAAAGTATTTTATGCCAGCTATAAATGTATTTATATAGAAACCACATCAGAGTTGTACACTGTAAATAGTGTACGTCTATATACATATTACACACTCTCTACTATACAGATTGCTATCTTAATGAAAATAAATTCTTGTTGGGCAGCCAAGTCTACAGTTCACCTGAGCCAAGTTTGGCAGTATATGTTGGCTTTAACCGTGCCTTTGTTCTCGCCTGATGGGACAACTGTAGCATTGCTTTAACAACGGTGCCATCTGAGGAATTTAAAGCATCTACTTGAACACATTTTCATGTGTGGTCAGAACGCCTTGTGTCCTTTTGGTTTTGTGTGAGTCTAGATGATTGATAAAGAACACTCTTATGGTTTACATGGTAGTTTTTAGTGTTGGACACGCATGTCGTTTTCGCTCTGAGCCGTCACTCCCTCTGCGGATTGTGTGTGACCAGTTGGTGCTGATGAAAGAGGATCTGCCACCTGTCATACTGCATTCCAGTATTTTGCTAAGCTGGGCAAATTGGGATGGGCAAAGCACGAATTATGTAGAACATCTAGGCAATTGATATATACTTCTGTATGTGTTGAAGATAAAGGCCATATGCTACTGGCGACATGCAGTTGCTGTCTAGTATGTGCATAAAATAAAAGAAACGTGGAGTCAAAAGCAGGACTGGACACTATTTTTTGCAGCCTTTTATTAATATTGATATATATCTTGACATCTTTGTGGACTTATTCACTTATTTTTAAAAAAGTGCACATGCTGTGACTTTATGTTAGTTAATATTAGTTAAATTTATCTGCAACAAAATATGTAAATATTTGATATAACGACTAGCTTTAAGTCAGGGATAACTGTTTATGGATAATTTCCATTATTTTGGATTTATCATCTACTACCTGGATTAAAATGTTGTGTTAATAAAAAAAAGAGAGGACCCAAGATAGTACCCTGAGGAACACCACGTAAAAACACCAAGTATAGACTTTTCATTGTTATTTGTTTATGTTGGTCTAGTGCACTTTTTATGTTTGATATAGGCCTATGTGCAGACAGACGTCATGAGAAAACTCATTCTTACTACCCTAAAAACCCCCAAATAGCACTTGGATAGCGGATGCCTTCTTTAGAAATGCAGTATTGCTGTTATCTGCTTGCTTTGCATCCATGCAATTAAAGTTAATGTTTGGTTTAGGGTGGAGGGGATGGGTAGGAGGACACTTTATCTTCAAATCGTTTTTTTTTTTCCTATCAGGCGGGGCTCGGGCTGCAATTACGGTGCAGCCTTGATACAATGTTATTGTGTTTTTTGAGAGCCCTGTTCTGGGAATGGAGGACAGATAGAGGAGTGTGCTTCAGTTGGAGAAAGATGGCTCTAACAGCACTAGCGCAATTAGCTCAGTGGTGTCTCTGTTTACCTGTCTTTTTTTTCTTTTTTTTTTTTAGGCTTGAGAAAGATAGCAAATGCGCATTTCTCCCTGCTTTTGTTTTCTTCTTTAAAATGGACAGAATGCACTTTGTATTTGTTTGCTGAAAAGGTATACTATGGAAGTTGATTTAGTATGGCTCTAAAATTATGTTAAAATTAAAGTAGGAGCCAGCAGTTAGCTCGTGGTAAGACATGTTGATAGCTCTCTGCTGCTCATGCAGGTAATCTAGTTTTAAGTCCAGACTGCAACATGTCCTGACCATTATGCTCTCTCCCTGGAAATGTATTTTAACTGTTCACTATATATCTGTCTAATGTAATTACCAAAAATACATAAAAATGTACCTATGCGTTTTACATCATACACTCTTTTATAGGACCCAAGCATAAGGTCCTAAACATTATTTGTATTTTAACTTTTAATGCAGTCAATTGTTGTTAAATGTTAAATTGTGTATGTTTCATTGTTTTAATTAATAAGCCATGCGTTTTAGAGAAAACTCATTCTTACTACCCTAAAAACCCCCAAATAGCACTTGGATAGCGGATGCCTTCTTTAGAAATGCAGTATTGCTGTTATCTGCTTGCTTTGCATCCATGCAATTAAAGTTAATGTTTGGTTTAGGGTGGAGGGGATGGGTAGGAGGACACTTTATCTTCAAATCGTTTTTTTTTTTCCTATCAGGCGGGGCTCGGGCTGCAATTACGGTGCAGCCTTGATACAATGTTATTGTGTTTTTTGAGAGCCCTGTTCTGGGAATGGAGGACAGATAGAGGAGTGTGCTTCAGTTGGAGAAAGATGGCTCTAACAGCACTAGCGCAATTAGCTCAGTGGTGTCTCTGTTTACCTGTCTTTTTTTTCTTTTTTTTTTTTAGGCTTGAGAAAGATAGCAAATGCGCATTTCTCCCTGCTTTTGTTTTCTTCTTTAAAATGGACAGAATGCACTTTGTATTTGTTTGCTGAAAAGGTATACTATGGAAGTTGATTTAGTATGGCTCTAAAATTATGTTAAAATTAAAGTAGGAGCCAGCAGTTAGCTCGTGGTAAGACATGTTGATAGCTCTCTGCTGCTCATGCAGGTAATCTAGTTTTAAGTCCAGACTGCAACATGTCCTGACCATTATGCTCTCTCCCTGGAAATGTATTTTAACTGTTCACTATATATCTGTCTAATGTAATTACCAAAAATACATAAAAATGTACCTATGCGTTTTACATCATACACTCTTTTATAGGACCCAAGCATAAGGTCCTAAACATTATTTGTATTTTAACTTTTAATGCAGTAAATTGTTGTTAAATGTTAAATTGTGTATGTTTCATTGTTTTAATTAATAAGACATGCGTTTTAATTAAGTAGACATGCTATTTGATAACTAAAATTTAATTTAGCCACTAAAACAGAATCCAGAAATCCAGAATTCAAACGGAAAAAATGAATTTTTGAAGAAATAAAAGGGAATTTGGGGAAATAAATAAAACAGGTTTCATAGGCTCTACTTTTCTCATTAAATATTCAGTTTCACTCAGAAATACATCATATTATGAAGGTGAAATAGGTTGGGAATGTTGTTTTATGTCATTTTTAAAGCTGAATATAAATCCTTTGCTTCCACTAGCATTTTTGATAATCCTTTAATCTGAGGTCACAGAGTGTTATGGTACAGTATTTGTTAGTGCTGGTTAAGCCTAATCTTGCTGAGATTCTGCTGCTCATTATCTTTTTTTCCCACCACTAAAGCCCTATGAAGTCCATCTGATTTAAAAATAAATAAATAAATTGCAAATTCACATCCACTGACACTATGAACAGAGCTGGTCAAAGGAGCGCAGCATCTCCAAAAGGTCACTGTGCTTATCTGCATTTTTCCCTTCCACATAACAATATCAAACACACAGTTTTAGTCCAGGTTTATCGGAAACCGCATAGTGTCTGTGGCATGCCTTTGAAGTGAGGCCTGTGTCTGTGGGATGCTGTAGGCAAAGCCGATGTATTCAAGGTGTCCTCGTCCTCCTTTTCCACATCACCTGTGGCAGAAATTTTGCAGCAAGGCTCTGCTTGTCATGTTGCGCACTTAAAGTGACACTTTTAGAAATAAATCAAGATCACACAGATGAGATGTTGCTTGTGATTCAACTGACACATCATATCTGTTGAGTTCACAGGCTTGAAGAAAGATCGTAGCTTTTTAAGTCTCACATATGGCATGCTTGCAAGGCATCAAAGCAAAAAAACTGCTGTCAAATGAGACATCGCATCTCACAAATATTCCCAGCTGTAGAGGTAAACAATGAGACTGCCGTTCATCCTTTAAAACCATCACTGGAGTGCTGTCATTTCAGGTCTGGAGATGAGGATTTTGAGTGTAATCACAGAGTTTGATGCTTGAGGTGCTCCAAACAGCCCTGAAACTTGAACCCCGATCATTATCGCTCATAAAGATACCGTCAGTATTTCACCTCAGGGCTGGCCGTCTCGCAAAACAGCTGAATGTGCTTAGATATCTTATAATGACAGACTCCTCACAATGTGCCGCTACTTAACCCAGTATTTAGGTGTCAACGGGACATCTGAGGAATTTAAAGCATCTGGAAAATAGAGACTGGAGGTGGAAATAAAGGGAAAGTGTGGAAACTATTGTGTTTTGTGGATGAGGTTCAAAGGCTAGTATGATGTCTCAAAGCTATTGTTTATGGCACTGAAGAATTGTATGGAATAATTCGATTTTTTTGTTTAGCTTAATTAAATTTTCAATGGTTTTGTTTTGTTCTCTGTTGTTTTGTTTTGCTTTGTTTTTTGTTTTGCTGTTTTTTATTTTGCTTTGCTTTGCTGTTTGTTTTCTTTTTCTCTTTGTTGTTTTGTGTTTTGCTTTTGTTTGTTTTTATTGTTTTACTTTTTGCTTTGTTTCTTTGCTGTTTTTTGTTTTATTTTGTTTTGCTTAGCTTTGTTTTGTGATTAGTTTTTTGCTTTGTTTTTTGCTTTTCTTTGTTTTGTATTGCTTTGATTTTTTGTTTTGTTTTGCTTTTGCTTTTTTGATGTACATAAAAAAAAAATATTTCACCCAAAAATGAAAATTTGCTGAAAATGTCCACAAAAAAACACTATCGTCAAAGATGATTGACAATTGATATAGCATACAGTTTGGATTGGCGGCGGTATGGTTCTGTTCTGTATATCCATGCAGCCTAGAATAGATAGAACGATAGATAGATAGATAGATAGATAGATAGCACATATTAAAGCACACATTAATGCACACATTAAAGCAGGCAGAAGCTAGTTTTGTGTCTTTTACTTAAACCCAGTGATAGATAGAGCCAAAACTTAACAGATGGTTCTTCTGGAGAAGAAACACTGCTCTGATGTTCTGTGGTGTGCTGATTTATCTCAGCGTGCGTTACTTCTGTTCATCTCCACTGCTCGTGTTGGAATGTCACCACAACGCATCTCACAAAGCAGGACCCTGAAACAAAACTTCCATGTTTGGTGGCTTGTGTCGAGATAAAACAGTTGCTTCTTTTTCCTTTCACCGGAGTGGTTCTCATCGTATGCTGATGTTTATGGAAGCCTGTTTCCACCACTAAATAAAAAAGGTGATTGTGACTTTTTATCTCACAATTTAGATTTTTATGGCACAGTTTTGAGTTTATATCTCACAATTCTGACTTTTTTTCTTGGAGTTGCACAGAAAAATCTGAATTCTGAGATATAAACTGTCTGTCTGTCTGTCTGTCTGTCTGTCTGTCTGTCTGTCTGTCTGTCTGTCAGTCAGTCAGTCATTTATTTTTGGTGGAAACAGGCTTCCATAAGTTTTAGTGTGCTATATTGTATTTTTCTTTTTAGACAAAAATGACAAAAATAATTTGTATCATGTTGTCTTGTGTTTAATATTAATTTTATATTATTTATGGAATAACAGAGTTTCCAAATAGGAAAGAAATCATCTGTCTAGCACATTTACACAGAAAAAAAAAAGGACTTTAACTTTAGTGCCTTAGGTTCTTTTCTTTTTACACTTTTTATCAAATTTTACACTGAAATAGTCACTGACTGTTTATCTTCACACAA
Source organism: Sinocyclocheilus rhinocerous (assembly GCF_001515625.1). Taxonomy (NCBI): domain Eukaryota; kingdom Metazoa; phylum Chordata; class Actinopteri; order Cypriniformes; family Cyprinidae; genus Sinocyclocheilus; species Sinocyclocheilus rhinocerous. The sequence continues at coordinate 243,350 of NW_015635053.1, read as the reverse complement.
ACTCTTCCCACAGCTGCGCACCGATGCTGAGAAGCGCTCGCTGGTTGAAAGTGGCCTTTCCTGGTACAGCGAGGAGGGGAAGGCACAATGCCGGAATGAGGGAGGATACGACACAGGCAGCCTTAAGGCGGAGTCGTCCAGCAAATGGAAAAAAAGCCGATCTCAGGATGACACGGGAGTCAAGGGTGAGCTGAGGAAACCGCAGACGCTTGGCCACCCGCCCAGCGGACTGAAGAAGAGCCGTAACCCTCCTGTAGGCGTGACCTCCCCCATCACGCACACCTCACAGAGCATGCTCAAAGTGCCAGGAGGTTAGTGATGCCACACACACACACATACATCTAATGGTATGGAAACACACCCTGAAACATGCAACACATGTCGTTAATCTCCCATGACGTTCCAGTCTCCAAATCCTGCCAACACAGGCATAAATGATCTAATGAACAAATATGACCCAAATGTACTGTCTCAAAGGTAACTTTTATTGCTCAGAGGTTGCTCATTCATAGCTCAGGAGAATAAACTGAGTTCTCAGTTATTTTTTTTATTTAAAAGGATAGTTCACCCAAAAATAAAAATTAGCTGTTTATTTTCTCACCCTCAGGCCAAGATGTAGGTCACTTTTTTTTCTTCAGTTGAACAGATTTTTTTTGCTGAAATTGTGGTTGTTGGTGATTTGTAAAATGCAAGTCAATGGTTACCGTCACTGTCAGAGTAAAAAAAAAGCATATCAGGCAACACAAAATTAACACCTGTGGCTCCTGATGATATATTGAGATCTTATGAAGCAAAACGATTGGTCTGTGCAAGAAACTGAACATTATTTACTACATCATTACCTGTAATCCATAGCCTATATATAAGCTATATGTATTATATTTAAAATATATGTAAATTTAGGTAAACTG
>NW_015635053.1:240224-242122 GCF_001515625.1 Sinocyclocheilus rhinocerous | reverse complement strand
AAATAAATGAACTTTTCCACGACATTCTAATTTATTGAGATGCACCTGTATATATATAAATTATTTTATGATGTTGTAAAAAAGATTTGTTTTAATATTTAACTATATATAAGCATTTTTATTATATAACTATATATTTAGTTAAATATTTACTAGCCAATATATAAATATTAAATTTAAATATTAGATATTTATTAATTTAGATATTTCAACATATATATCGTGTTTTACATTAAGCTTTAATGTTTTTAGCCAATATATAATTATTAAATATATATTTTTAAATATGATATACAGGTATTACTTATTTCAGCAGATATCTTGTGTTTTACATTTAGCTTTAAACCTAAATTTTTAAAAACTGAAAATTTAATAACAGTTAAATGTAATCTGTAAAAACAGATGCATTTTGTCATTGATCTTATGTTTCAGTGTTTCATTTCTAAATAGTAGATTGAAAGTTTAATCTTTAAAATAATTCATCAGGTATCAGCAATAACAATACAAGTAATTATCACCGCACTGGCAAGAACTGTAATATCGAATGTAAAACTGTAATGAAAGAATGCTTGAGTTCACACTGAGATCTTTGACTTTTGATTTATAGCACAACCTGTGTCATTGTTGATATTTCTTATGAAACTGTAGGTCTTTTTCTTTGGAGAAAAATCTAAGCATGAGGCTTAAGCAAACGTCTCAATTTGCTCTCCATGTAACCTTATTGTGGTCTCGACAAAACAATTAAGGCATTAAAGAGATCTCTTTGGTGATTCTTCTTTTCTATTGGGTTTTAATGTTATCGTCTGAGAGTATTAGGCGACCTTTGAGTCAACAAACCGTGAAGTGATTACAAAATCCAGTATCAATGGCTTTGACCTCATCTAGAAACAAAGACACTCTTCTAATCGGCTTCATCTTTGAATGCAGTCCTCTGTCTCAATGGCAAACTCAGCTGATGGCAGTTAGTGCTGGGTCATTAGATCCGATGCAGAGCTCCAACAAAGCCTGATTCTGCTGCTGGCATGGGTAGAATAGCTGCTAGAGAAAGACACCCTGTTCGACTGGATTGGCATCAGATCTCGCCAGCTGTTGTCCTCCACCGGGCGGCAGGGGGGTTGGGTATGATCATAGCTCTTAAAAACCCTAAATCACCCAACACCACCCACTATTCCTCTTCCTGTGAATGCATCACCCCATCTGATGTTTTTAGACCCAGTCGCCTTCGCACTTTACGACCGTAGAGCTCTTCAAATCGAAAGAGCTCCAAGAAACCAGTTGATTCTTTTTCTTATGCATTTAATGCCACCTTGTAGGGGTTTGTTTATCATTTCCAACAAAGCGAGAGGCGCGGTAGAGAGCACAGCGTTTAAGCAGCTGGACCTGAAAGAAACCATCTGCACGCTGTACTGTACGTATTGGAAAAGAAACACTTCATGATGTCACGTTAATGAAAGGCAGCCATGTTTAGTCTTTCGTTCAGTCAGTGTGTGTTGACATGTAGCCAGAACGTCAACACTTGTGCATATGCCTGCCATTCATACGGTGGCCAATGCGGTCGAGCTTTCAAACGCACAGAAGTGGATGAATGACGGATTGATGAAATTTAAGCAATTGCACCCAGTGAACTGCGCAAACCGATCCGCTTTTATTCCGAAAACACACCTTAGATGTTTTCTGTCCAAGTTACAGCTTCAGTGAAACTGTCATGTCAGCTACTACAAGAAATCGTTTTTTTAGGAGAACCAAAGAATGGGAATTTCTTGAAAGCAAAAGTAGCTTGTCCTGTCTATGAGTACTATTTTAATGTAAAATAGCTATTTGTTAATTACAGTGTTCAAATTATCAAATATGTAACATAGGCTTGTTCTTGTTGCTTATGGTCATAAGATGGGGTCCTA
>NW_015635053.1:231861-240214 GCF_001515625.1 Sinocyclocheilus rhinocerous | reverse complement strand
GTGGATAAATCTGAAAACGCCACCCTTGCGTTTTCGTGTGGACAGCGAATCCGTATATTTTCTGAAACGATGCCGTCATCAGCCCACGTCTCACCCCTAGTCAGACACAAAAACATGAACAAACACTGAACGATTGTCTTTTTATTAACTAACATTAACACAGATTAATACATGTATTGTTCCATGTTCGTTTGTATACCTCGTGCAAGGTTTATGCGCATAGTCCAAGTCTTCTTCTCCGGTTTTAGTGTATCTTTGTGGCAGAATTACAGCGCCACATGCTGGTCTGGCATGTATACTACATCGTTTTGTGACGGTTTTGCGGTTTCGTGTGGACGCAGATATTTCTTGAGACAAGGTGAAAAAAAAGATCGGATAGGGAAAGCTCTGGCTTTGTGTGGACGTAGCCTCTGGGACCTGGTTTAAAAAAATATCGGTTTCACTCTCCCAAAACGCCGAATCCGTCTGGACGAAATGCCTATACGATACAAAATTTGATTTTTGATACAAAAATTACTTTTTTTCTCAGAATTGCAAGATCTAAACTCAGAATTCTGACTTTTTTCTCAATTCCGAGTTTACTTCTCTAAATTCCAAGTTTGCATCTCACAATTCTGAGTTTATATCTCGCAATTCTGGCTTTATTTGTTTGTTCGTTCAGCAATGGACCAAAAACGTGACTTTTTTTTCACACAAATCTGACTTTTTTTCTCGCAATTGCTAATTTAGTATCTTATATTTCTAAAATGTATTTTCAGAATTGCAAGAAGAAAAGTCAGAATAGTGAGATAAACAGTCGCAATTACCTTTCAAATTTTTTTTTTTATTCTGTGGCAGAAATGAGCTTCCATTCGAGCCAGTTCTCAAATCCACAGAAAAAAAGAATGCACATGCAGGTCCCTAAGTCATTGTCAGCCAAACCAGATGCAAGCAGAACTGTGAAAACTGGCTGAACGCTTGAGTGGAGTGGTTTGTCCCAGAGACAGTGGAGCACAGAAGCAGTCATTAGTCTTTCAGCGAGTGTGTAGATGTTACCGACCGGCAAGCCAAACGTCTGTGTCAGCACTATCTGCCTCTCCCTGTGGACAGAAACTTTGATTGGACAGACTGAACGCACAAGATGGCACTGGAAAAACATGAGTATACCCTCATATTGTAACAGAGAGAATTAGTTCCAGGTTTTATTCAGTGTTGTCTTTATGATTTATCATCCACTGGAATTGGATCTCAAATATTCCATATTTGAAAATATAGTTAGAGAATTGGAAACCTCAATCCCTGTCATGCAAGATGTGTATGAAATACAGCCTCTCATAAACTGGGGGAGAAATGAACCGATCAATCTTATTTATGGGATCTCGTTCCTCAGACAGAGTGATGATAATTCTCTCCGACTGATCAATCCCATAGCTGCAGCGCAAGCTGATCTCATGGATTTTCTGGGCTGTGGTAAAAGGGCCCTGTATTTAAGAACGAATCAGTGTTTAAGAATGAATCATTCAAGTGAATGAATCACTTCAATGTGCTGACTCGTTTACAGAAGTCCCTTGTGAAGCATGCAACTGTAAATAGCATCTCGTGAACTTGTATCATGGTAACCATATCAATGTTTTGGTGTCTGTCTACAATTTTTGATCAAAGTAATATTACAGCAAACAAAGACTCGTTATGTTCGGTGATTTTAACTAAACCATTGTAGACAGAGCCACTGTTTTGCACAGTGTCATGTACAAGGGTTGCCATGTCCACTTATTATAAGCTTATATTATACTTATTATAAAAGTATGCTGGCGCAGGTCATGATATTTTGGCTTATTTCCAAGATAAAGCTCTTGGTTTATTATGGCCTTATTCTTATTTGTGTTTTTTTTATATATTTTTTAGCAAAATCTGGCAACACTAATGAGTCAAAACATAACTTGTTCCCTCTACACAAAAAAAACACATGAACATGAGAGGTTGCATGTTTTTGGCATTTGCATTAGCAAACACGGCTAATAACAGTCAAATCCTTTGTGTCAGAGAAATGGATCTTTATTATGTCACACTGCACTGACATGTTGTTATTCGAAGACACAGTCTTGTATAATAAGACCATGTTTAACGCAAAGTATATATTTTGTTGTACAAGCCTGCCGTTATAGTCATGTAGTATCAGGGAGACAAATGACATCTATCTTCACTCCTCTTCTCACAGCTGCATCTCTGTCAGTTTGATAGCTACTCTTTTCGTTAGCCCTGTCCAATTTTTCCAGTTTCCATTGACTCTCTCTTTTTCTGTTTCTGACTCACTTTTACTGTTTCCCTCCAGTCTAAACAAACGTGTAAAAAATGTGTCTTTCCCCCTTGTATCCTTTGATACGATCATGCTAGCATATAATACAGTCATCGTCTGCTAATGTCCTACATTATTCCAACTCAACATATTTCTTTTCACATCTAATCTCCATCTCAAGTTGATGTCAGCTGTATTTACTTGTGTTGGCCATCATCCTTGGGTGGCAGCGGTGTGAATTACAGCGCTTCGTGACAGACGAAATACACGCCGTGTTTCGCAATTACACTATTTTTATTTGTTATGCTAATTGAGCCATTTAAATGCTTAAGTAACTCCAGCAGTGTGTTTGCCAATACAGTGGGGGACGTTGTTAAAGTAAAGCCAATTTTCAAGTTTGCGAACAATCTCTTCTGTATGTGTGTTTTCCCATTCGACCGGAGATCGTGTCACGATTGCGCTAGCATTTTGGCCTCGTTTTTGCTGCTTATTTATAAATATCTTTGAGAGGATCCAGATGGCCGTCAGGGTGGGCTTTGCAAGTTCACCCATTTCATGTTGTCAGTACTGTAACAGTTGTGCTGTACCCACTCCCTTTGTTTCTTAAATAGCTCTGTGACTTCAAGGGTCCTCGGTTTAAGTTAACGTCTTAAATATTTAAGCAGGCTGTTATGTTACAGCTGAGTGAATTGAAGTCAGCAGCATAAGCAGGAAAGTAATTTACCTCGTGATGGATTGTGTCCATATACTGCATTACTCTAATGAAGAGGACTTGTGCATCTGTTGGTGTGTGTGTGTGTGTGTTGCATATACATTGTGGTGTTAAATGAAGTGTAAAAGCTTACTTGAAGCTGGGTGTGGTTAGAGGTTGCATTAATCTCTCTTTCCTAAGAAACCTTGCACAATCCACTCAGAGAAAAATTAATTTTGTGAACTAGATTAATTATCTGAAGAAAATGTGAATGGTGCAAAACTCATCGACACAAGGCTGGGTTTGTTCTTGTGAGTGGTTGATATGATGATTTGGTGGCTGATCAGTGGTTGCTTTGTGGTTACGAAGTTGTTTTGAGGTGTGGTTTTGAACTTATGGGTGATTACTGTAAATCAGATCACTTAGAAAAGTAATATCTAATCTCTCCTCAATTAGACATGTGATTGTGGCATTATTCATGTCTGTATCACTGATTTCGTGTAATGAATGTTTGTTTTTCTTCTTGCACCTCCTCTAATTTGCAGTGTGATTTTATGTTTTTAATGGGATCACATTTGAAGCTGTGTATGTTCAGGAATGTGACAAACAAACTTCAAGACCCAAGAGCTTTTCTATCTTAGCCTGATGTTTGTAATAATTCTTCTTGATTATAGTTCCACACAGTGTTTGACACAAATCAATTTCTTGAGTAAAAGTACAGGTGCCCTAATAAAATATTACTCCAGTAGAAGTATTAAGTACTCTTTTTCAATTTTACTCAAGTAAAAGTACAAAAGTATTTGATTTTTATTGAACTTAAGTATTAAATATAAAAAGTACTGATCGATTAATGTTTATTTTTGTAATTTTAACTTATATACTTTTTATATGAAATCATTTTATATTATATATTTTATATAATCCTACTACTCAAAATACCTGGAGCCGGTGGGGCTTGTCATACATTATCAAAATAATAAATATTTACACATACACACATACACACACACACACACACACACACACAGTATATACAGTATGTATATATATATATATATATATATATATATATAATAAAAATAAAAGCAATTAAATATCAATTTAGGTTGCTGACATTTCATGTGTGCAAACAATTGAAAATGAAATATTTAATATATAGTATTTAAAAAAACTAGGAAAAACAAAATGTGTTGACAACCGAGTATATACAGTATATATATATATATATATATATATATATATATATATATATATATAATAAAAATAAAAGCAATTAAATATCAATTTAGGTTGCTGACATTTCATGTGTGCAAACAATTGAAAATGAAATATTTAATATATAGTATTTAAAAAAACTAGGAAAAACAAAATGTGTTGACAACCGATGTCACATAGGGCAAAATGTATCTAATTTTAAGAAGAACACTATGCAAATATACTAGTTTGAAACTCATTTGAAACTGTTTTGTCAGCAGGGATGATGCATGGCATTAATTTGCGTAATTTTTTATGTTATTTTTCGGTTTTACCTAAAACCTTCCCTGTTGAGGTGATGTACTTAATATGAACATGTCAACATTCAAGCATTTCATAGAGTGGGTTTAAACAGCTCACCCTTTTACAGCAAATTTAGTTCACAAACAACTGACAGTCGTGACCTAAATATGATTTTCATTCACAATAATAAATCCTAAAATTCGGCATTAGTTAATTAATTAGTGAGTTGTTGACTTGAGAAGAGATGAATCGCTCATCTGAAATGCAAATGAATCATTCAGTGCAGTGTGTGAACTGATTTAACAGGTTCATTGAAAAGAATCAGCTCGTTCATGAATCGGACTCCACTATCGCATCTTGGAGCAAGTGGCGATTTCTCCAGTTCAAAATAACGAGGAACGAAACACTCCAAAGAGAAAGGAAAACTTGAAATCGCATCATATGACCCCTTTAAGAAATGTAGTGGAGTAAAAAGTACAGTATTATGCTTTATAATGTACTCAAGAAAAAGTAAAATAATAAGAATACTTCATTACTGTCCACCACTGGTTACTCATGATTGTGTTTATTACACTGATTGTGTTTATTGTTGTGCCTGCAGTTCCAAAGAACGATCAGCGAGTCGTGGATAAAGCCAAAATGCCAGTGAAATCCTCAGGCTTACAGCGCTCCAGTTCGGATGCAGGGAAAGATCGTGGCGAGCACAGAAAACCTCCCTCTGGTCTCATCCGTCCCTCTGCCGGCACGGTTAATTCCTTCGGTTACAAGAAAACCGTTCCAACTACCGGCACCGCCACTGTGCTAACAACTAGTGGAAACACCGTCTCCGAAAACTCTGCGATTGTCAACAAAACTCCTAAAACCTCTGGTATCCCAGTGAAACCCTCTGCCGGCGAGGTGGGTGGAGGACGCAAGACCAGTCTTGATGTGTCGAACTGTGATCAAGGTTTCATGGCTCCGAACGCACGCAACAACATCCAGTATCGTAGTCTCCCGAGACCTGCTAAGTCCAGCACCTTGAGTTTGACGGGAGGACGGCCGGGCGCTCGTCACGTCAGCAGCAATATGGACGCTGGTCTGCAGGGCCTAAAAACAGTGCCCGCCCCGTCCAGACTGAAGGAACCAGGCAGTGTTAAGAGCTCCCATCGGGCCAGTACAGGAGGGTGCGCTCCGGTCAACCAGACGGACCGGGAGAAGGAGAAGGCCAAAGCCAAGGCGGTGGCGTCTGATTCTGAGTGCGGCGGAGGCGGCCTGCTAAAGAACGGCACATTGACACCAACACAGAGCACGCTGGAGCCTCCTTCCAGACTACTTGGGCTTCGGCAGCCATCCAGCGTGGGCAAATATTCAGAGCTGCCCTCTCCCAACTCTCAGAGGTGAGATGAACCTCCTCCACATAGCTGTTTATTAAACCTCACATCTGCTCTGATTGGCTGTGGATTTTCATGTTCACACGGCGTTGTTCTTTCAGAAAGGACAGAAAAATGCACTTCTTCAGTTTCATCTATGCTAAAACACTTTTTCAGTGTTATTAATTTTGGTATATTGTGTGGATTTTTGAAATTCTGTGACATTTTGCACTTTTTGGAGAAAAAGCTGGTTAACTGGACTCGCTAACACAAGAAGTTAGATTGACTGCTAGCTAACTTGCCTTAGCAAGTCCAGTTAACCAGCTTTTTCTCTAAAAATTGCAAAATGTCACAGAATTTCAAAAATTCACACACACACATATACATATATATATATAAAGAAAGAAAGAAAGAGAAATTATTTCCAAAATATTATTTTTTAAACTAATTTCTAAAACTATTATTTGTATTGAAATAAAGCTGCATTATTTGTATTGAGATAAAACATGACAAAAGCACATAAGATTACTAAAATCTGAACTAAAATTAAAATGAAAACGGAAAATATTTAAATAATACTGAAATAGTATGGGCAATACTAATTTTAATATTCTAATATTTTGAGATCATACTTATTAATTTATTTTTCTATTAATTAATTATTCAAATTGTAAGTATGTTGCTATGGTAGAGATGTGCACCCACGATAACCATATATATTACTGATATAACCAATATAATGTAAGCATAAAACAAATTATATAACAAGCATAGGATTGAAAAAAAAAAAACTCAGTTGTTGTTTAATATTCTTGATGTGATAATTGTAGTGATTTATAATTGTAGTGTATTTAAATTTCTTAGAAACAATCCTGATTTTCTTGATTTCAACACTTAGGAAACAAAAAAAAAAAGTTTTGAGCACTCTTAAAAACTCTCTTTAATTACAATCAAAGGTTGAAAGGTGGTATTATCTGTACTTTAATTTTTTATTATTTTATTTATTTATTCTTTTAAAAATCAGCCATATATCTTCGTATTTTTCATGTGTTTATTTTCGTCATTGACATTCTGTTGTGTGAGTTATTTGTGCGTCTGGTTTGAACTCATCTGTGTATCATGGCATTCACAGGCCCTCCAGTGCCAGATCACTGCCCAAACCTGCTCACTTGGACAAGGTCAACTCCAACAGCCTGGACTGTGGGATAGTCAGCGTGGAGGACCAGCTTCCTCCCAAAGTGCCGCCCTTCTCCAAATTACAAGAACTATCAGGAATTAGCAGCACAAGCTGTCTGACGCCCAGTCCAGCTCCCATCCTCAATGTCAATTCCTCTGAGTGTTTCTCCAGCGCCACCATGGGCCGAGGGGGCAGCGCTGGCGGCTCTCCCTCGATCTACCCCCGCCTCTCTGGGCTGCACCGTAGCATGGAGTCCTTGTCTCTGCAGATGAGTGTGTCTCCAGCAGGGGGCGGCATGTCAGAGCCCAGGCCCAGACATGAGGACAGAGGGACGGATGGTGGCTGGTCGACAGGAAGCAGGGTCTCGCTCACACTCACAACAGACAGGTGAGGCCTCCTGTCTGTGCTCATTTGAGCTATGCTAGTCTACTCCTAAACACTGTAAAAATGTGCTTACACATTTCAGATTTGAAGGAAAACGGACTAAACATTTTTAATGACTCATGTTCCACTCAGTGTTGTAATTATATTTTTGTCAAAATCAAAAATCAGATCTCCCCCTCATGCTTGATAATTAACATGGCGTAAAAGCCACAAAAACACAACATAATAAACACAATGTAAAAGGAATACAGACAGGTGAGGCCTCCTGTCTGTGCTCATTTGAGCTATGCTAGTCTACTCCTAAACACTGTAAAAATGTGCTTACACATTTCAGATTTGAAGGAAAACGGACTAAACATTTTTAATGACTCATGTTCCACTCAGTGTTGTAATTATATTTTTGTCAAAATTAAAAATCAGATCTCCCCCTCATGCTTGATAATTAACATGGCGTAAAAACGACAAAAACACAACATAATAAACACAATGTAAAAGGAATACTGCTGTAAAAAAGCACCTTATTTGTTTAAAGTGTTTGCAAACAAAATGTTATTGTACTTTTGTTCATATTGCAGTACTTTTGAATGAAAAAAGTGGACAATACACTACTTTTGAATTCATAATTGCATTGTGTGCATAACAATGTGATTAATCGCGATTAATCGCAGACAATCATGTGATTAATTGCGATTAAAAATGTAATCGTTGCCAGCACTAATTATTAGTGCTGTGTTCAAAATATCGATACGACGATGTATCGTCACAGAGATTTGACGATACGAGTATCGATACAGCTGGCCCTGTATCGATATTGTGGCACGTGTGCAGCAGTGGACCACGCTTAATTTGTTTAAAATTTTACAACGTTTAAAATTGAGTAGAAATGTGCGAGGTTTCTAAAAAAAGAATGAATAGAGCATATACAGGTGCATCTCAATAAATTAGAATGTCGTGGAAAAGTTCATTTATTTCAGTAATTC
>NW_015635053.1:222392-229578 GCF_001515625.1 Sinocyclocheilus rhinocerous | reverse complement strand
AACGTGATCTGTGTGTGTGACTGCACTTAACATCAAACTGCTTCTGTTTCACACACAATGCCGGCACAGACGTGCATGTTCAGCTCGGTTAAAATTGAGTAGAAATGTGCGAGGTTTCTAAAAAAAGAATGAATGGAGCATAATATATAGGCTACAACAAGGTTTAATCTTAAAACTGGGTTGCCTGATATAAGTGAAGACAGCGCGTTAGTTTAGAACTCTTCTAAAAAAAAATTTTAATCGTAGAGAGTGTGTTAATTTGTGCAATAATAACCTATTGCTTTGGTGAAATTCAGTGCAGTCCTGTATCGTGATATGTATCGTATCGTGGCATCTGTATCGTGATACGTATCGTATCGTAACTTTGCTGGTGATACACAGCCCTACTAATTATTATATTATGTTATATTATATTATATTTAGAACCAAAAATTTGAAACAAACCAAATGATGTATTTTATGAATTCATCAGTAACCGTGGTCATTTCCTGTCTCTGGCCTAAAACAGCAGCCCTCCCACGTAAATGACCAAAACGAACATATTCTGTGGTGTGTTCAAAGCAGCAGCTCATCACTGGGTGTGCCAGTGGAAACATCTAAAAGCAGCTCACTCTTCCTGTTATACCGAGGTTATTTTCACCACAATGTTCATGTAGCTCTCTGCCACACATGGCCTCTCTGTTTTTATGTGGTTTCCTTTATAAAAACCACCACCAAATTTTGTTAGCGCTTGCTTAGTCATATTAAAACTGGACAATAGCTCACGGCCTTAATCTTGCTCATTATTTATATTGGGCCGCGGTGCAGAGCTAAAGGCTAATGAGGGTCAGGAGCCAGGAAATCCCCCATTTGTTTAATTCACATTGACTTTAATAACGTTTCAATTTAGCAGCTCATCTCCCTCCATCACAGCTCTGAACTCTAGCTCTCTTTATTCGTTTCTTCACTGGGGAGTTATTAATGAAGACTCTGCTATATCTGTTGCACAGAATTGTGTCTAGTGGCCATAAGAGTTTGATGATGTATTCCTCAATAAAGTCTCACTCAGGGCTGTCCTGTGTGTCCAGAGGAGTCGTTCTTCACAGTGCTGTTTCTCTGCCTGTAAATCTCTCTCATTCTTTCAGAGAGCATTCAGATGGTGAAGCATGTTAGCATGTGGTTACTAGGACTCTAGATACAATTCACATAATTTTGACTGTACTAAAGCATAAAAATACCATAATATTAGGGATGTCCCAATCAGGTTTTTTGTGCCCCCGATCCAATCCGAGTCATTGACCGAGTCATTCCATTATTCGTATTATTCACTATTTTTTTTACCTCCATTATTCACATACCCCACTGCACAGCACAAATGATGGACTCAGAAAAGAGTAGGTGTGGCTGCTGTTTTAATTTATTTACGTCTAATGCAAAACACTTTTGTATGGTTGTATTCCATTCCATGCTCGGACATTTTTGTTGTGACGTGCCTAAAAATGTCCCCGTATAATATAATTCAATGTATACAGAGTTGTGCAGAGAGTAAAATAAATATAAATATATATATATATTAATACAAAGGGACAACAAGATTATTTTTCTTACCCCACTGGAATATAATAACCTTTTAGAAAACAAGACTTGATATCTTAAGTCATTTTGCTTCTCAAATAAGTGTCTTGTTTTAGGAATGTTTAAATATTTGTACTATAAAACAAGACAAAAATACTGTGTAAGAAAAACATTTTTTGCTGTGAATGTAATGGATTTGCTGCTCCAAATCCATGATTTTATCACCTGTTTGTTTTGTTGCTTATTTGTTTTATCCTCGTCTCTTTTACTTCTTGCAGTTGGGTATATTTGTGCTTTCATCAGTCATCTGAATGCAGTAAAGCATTTATCCAGTCAAATTTATCCCCTGAAATCTCAGTTCTGCACACAGCCTTAGGAATGAAATGTACTCTTTTGTCAAAGCTTTGCTTCATTGCTCGTCCCACGGATGCAGAACGTTCACGGCAAAGTCCTGAATGCACAAAGGTATCAGTATGAAAGGCTTCCAAGTAGAGAGAGAGGGGTTTTTGCAGCAGCATCTCATCCCAATGATGCAGCTCTTCAAATGGAGATCAGTTCTCTGTAGCACACGTGTGGAGTAAATATAAATATATATATATATATATATATATATACTGTATATATATACAGTATATATTAGATACACTCTCTCTGTATATATATATATTTATATATATATATATACTGTATGCACACACTGTATACAGATGTTGGCAGATGTAAACATGTTACAATGGTAGACATTGTAAACAGATTATGTGGTCACAGTTATGAATATGCGACTACTGATATAAACTTCTTGTAATGTATATGTACAATAAGCTGAATAATTGCAACATAAAGTGGAGATAAGGTTAGAAAGCATGAAGCTCGTGCTGTCAGAATGCCAGTCTGTCAGTCAAGACCAAATCAAGACGAAACCTATAGCAATGCGTTATAACAACGGTGTCTCAGATAGTCTGACGGCAGATTAATGGATCGCTGGAACTGACCTCAATGTTTCTTGTGCGTCACACGCACATTTGAGTGTCTTCTTTTCCTTTTAATGGCGGTAGGCAAACCCACTTAACCCACTTTTGTTTTGGTCTATGTGACTCCGCCCACTGCCAGTTTACCCAATTGGATTTTTGGTGTCAACCCGACACCCCGGGTTGCCAGTTGGTGGAAAACGCAGCATATTGCAGCCATGGAAGCCAGCAAACATACTGGTTCAGAGATCGCAGATTCTACCCGAAATAAAACGTTTCGGCACCCATTTAAAAGGCTCTATGACCAGAGGCATATTGTCATTTGTGTTTGTTCCTGTTGCGTGTCCTCAATCTGGCAACCCGTGTGAGCGTCGAGTCTGGGGAGAAACAACTCTCTCCAATGTTTTAAATTTAAGCTAGCTATCAATATTACATACTGCACTTTTAAATGTAAATCTATGCTGTTTTTTCATCTGTTTTGTTGTCTACCAAGCAAGAATCATATGTCAGATCACTTAAAAAAAGTAACAGCACACCTTCCCTCAGTGATTATCAATCAAAGTCATTCTTACCTTACACACCGAAGTTTAATATTTAGCTTCTTGATCTTCTTACAGCACATTTGCACTCGGTTCACATCCACCCGAAAATCAAAGCGGAACAATTGCCTATTATGTTAACACTGTGATTATATCTTTGCTAATAATCCCTCTGACTGAACTACTAATTGCTCATTTTGCTTTACAAATTACTGAGATCTATTTTTGGAGTCTGATCTCTTCATTTCCATGCATAAGCGTCCTGTCATTTGAATAATGCTCTATTTCTCACTTTCTCGTTTCTCATTCTCTCTTTTTTTTTCTTTCAGCTCACAAAGGGACAGAAATACTCTCCCAAAGAAAGGCTTAAGGTACTTATCATTTCACTTCACCTCCACTGCTTCATGATGATGCTCCTCTTGATGGGGCAAACGGTTTGATATGTTGTAGTAAATCCATGAGCTAACGTCACACCCTCATGTCCCATCAGCCAGCACATCTCCTCGCAGGCTGAGGAGGACAGCAAAGAGAGACGTCACTCGCACACTATAGTGAGCCTGACTGAGGTCAACAGCCCGCCACAGTTCCCTTCACCCATACTGACAGGAAAAACACCACTGACGAGCATCAGTAAGTGACTGAACACTTCAGAGTCTCAATGACTGAGCATTTCTGGAACATTCTCAAGATGGATAATTGATTATTAAGGGATTAGTTCACTTCTGAATTAAAATGTCCTCATAATTTTCTCACCCCCATGTCATCCAAGATGTTCATGTCTTTCTTTCTTCAGTCGAAAATAAATTAATGTTTTTGAGGAAAACATTCCAGGGTTTTTCTCTGTATAGTGGACTTCAGTGGGGTTCACTGGGTGGAAGGTCCAAATTGCAGCTTCAGTGCAGCTTCAAAGCGTTCTACACGATCCCAGATGAGGAAGAAAAAAAAGTGAAAGTGACGTGACATGTGGCCAAGTATGGTTACCCATACTAGGAAGTAGTGCTTTGCGTTTAACCCATCCTAAGTGCACACGCACAGCAGTGAACACACACACACCGTGAACACACACCCGGAGCAGTGGGCAGCCATTTTTATGCTGCGGCGCCCGGGGAGCAGTTGGGGGTTCGGTGCCTTGCTCAAGGGCACCTCAGTCGTGGTATTGAAGGTGGGAGAGAGCGCTGTACATTCACTCCCCCCACCCACAATTCCTGCGGACTTGAGACTCGAACTCGCAACCTTTTGGTTACGAGTCTGACTTTCTAACCATTAGGCCACGACTTCCCCAAAGGGTCTTATCTAGCGAAACGATCGGTAATTTTCTAAAAAAGAATAAAAATTATATACTTTTTAACCTCAAACGCTTGTCTTGTGTAGCTCTGCAATGCGCATGCGTACTCTGTGCAGTCCCATTCGAAACAGTTATATACTTTTTAACCTCAAACGCTTGTCTTGTGTAGCTCTGCAATGCGCATGTGCAGTCCCATTCGAAACAGTTAGGGTAGGTCGAAAAACTCCCATCTTATTTTCTCCTCCAACTTCAAAATCGTCCTACATCGCTGCAGAAGTACCGAACCAGTGTTTACAAAGTGAACGTGCAAAGAAGGTCAAACGTCCTTTACAGAAAATGGTAAAACAGCGATGCAGGATGATTTAGAACGATTTTGAAGTTGGAGGAGAAAATGAGATGGGAGTTTTTCGATATACCCTAACTGTCATGAACCGGAATGCACAGAGTTCACGCAGAATTAGACAAGACAAGCGTTTGAGGTTAAAAAGTATATCAATTGTAATTTTTTTTTAGAAAATGACAGATCGTTTCGCTAGATAAGACCCTTATTCCTCGTCTGGGATCGTGTAGAACACTTTGAAGCTGCACTGAAGCTGCAATTTGGACCTTCCACCCAGTGAACCCCACTGAAGTCCACTATACAGAGAAAAACCCTGGAATGTTTTCCTCAAAAACCTTAATTTCTTTTCGACTGAAGAAAGAAAGACATGAACATCTTGGATGACATGGGGGTGAGAAAATTATGAGGATATTTTAATTCAGAAGTGAACTAATCCTTTAATTTCAGTGAGTTTGATAGCAGTAAAAATATGGTTTCTTTTTGAATTTCTTTTTAACCAAAAATATTCTAAAGAACATATATTTTAAAGACAGGATTAAACAACATTCATTAAACAACTTTAAATATAGTTCTGGGTGAAACAGAATTAACGACTATGTATTCATGAAAATAATTTTTGTATATAAAATATGTTATAAATAAAGGTTTTTGTAAAATTTTTAAATATAAACAACTTTTAGAACACTTTTTAACTTTCATAATTATGAGTGAAGCAGAATTAATGGATACTTTTATTTATTAATAAATTATGAATATTTTAATTCATATATATATAAAGAAGATATCACAGGTTCATCAAGTTCGTCGAAATGATCCATCCTCGATCACTTTTAGTCAGCTTTGACGAAACTCCTCTCAGCTAGCACGTCTTTTCAAAGTGAAAGTAGCCTTGTCACCTGACCTGAATACGGCGCACTGATTCGCTAAAATGGACTTATCGGCTTCTGTTCTAAAACAACAAGGGCACTTGTCGGCTTCTGCAGTAAAACGTGAACTCGCGATGCCTTGAAAGTGGACAAAACTGGCTTTTTTGACAAAACGTGTTTAGGGTTCAGATCACGCTATATGTGGAGAATAATGCACGGCAATCAGCTCATTTTTTTTTAAAGTGACGTTTATCGGTTTTTGCAAATGAACTTCATATATATATATACTTTATATATATTTAAAGACAGCATTAAACAACATCTAGAACACATTTAACTTCCATCAATTGAAATATATTAAGCAGAATTAATGGCTATTTTTTATGTTATATTTGTATGTTTATTTTATATTTATATTTGCATTTCAAGCATTTGTCTTTGTCGGTGTCAGGCAGTATGCTGGGCACCTTTATCTGTTTTATATCATATATAACCTCTGGCTCCCTCTGCTGTCTGTTATGTGCAGTAGCACCCAGTCCCACCTCAGGAACGCCAAGAATGACCAGATCCAACAGCATCCCCGCTCACGAGGCCAGTTTTGAGCTGTATCAGGCCTCTCCGCTGGGCAGCACCTTATCGCTCGCCGAGCGGCCCAAGAGCATGATCCGATCCGGCTCCTTCAGAGACAGAGACGCCGGCGATGACGGTGAGACTCTGGATTGATATGCTACAGTCTACATGGGGAGTACAGATGAAATATCTGGACTGGTAAAGGTTGCAAGTTCGAATCCCAAAAGGAACAAATATATTACCATTGTTGCCTTAAGCCTTGAATCAAAATGACTCAAATTTTATGCTAAAACAAAGCTATGTAATCTATATGTGATTCAACAAATGATAAAACAACACAGGATAGGTACAATAAATAATCTGATTTTGCCGAAATGTAGGATTTAGCTACTCAATTGCTTTTAAGCTCACACTTGTGTGTTTTTCTCTCTCTGTGTGTCTCTTTCCACCTGCAGTTCATGGCTCAGTGCTCTCACTGGTGTCTAATGCCTCCTCCAGCTACTCCTCAGTAAGTATCCCAGCACTTTTCTTCCCTCCAGAGCTCCACACACGTGTGTTATGGCGCTAGACTGTCACGAGTCTAGGCTGGAACTGCCCGTCTGCTCCTGCTGATTTATTGGAGCCTCACAGCAGGGAGACTAGAGAAGCTTTTTCTGCTTTCCTTACTGAAAATGGAGCTGTTGCTTGAACTGCTGCACATGACTGGCTGCTGATGTGAGCTATAGCTTGGATGAAGGGCAGACCTGTTTTTGTAGGTCCACACCACAGTATAAACAAATAAAAAAAGTCATAGCATTACGATATTTAAAAAAAATAAAATGTGTCAAATATGTATTTCATTCACTGCTTCACTCATACTTTTATCATACACAGCTGTTTAACCCACATGGCATATAAATAGTGAAACAATTTACCAATGCTTATTAAAAATGCATTTAATGTCATTACTATTTAGGGCTACACAATTAATTAAATTAAAATCGGGTCTATTTTCAAATCAAGTCTAATGTAACAATATATATATTAATATATATATATATATATATATATATATATTAGGGATG
>NW_015635053.1:221794-222212 GCF_001515625.1 Sinocyclocheilus rhinocerous | reverse complement strand
TTATTTATGACAGCTGTACCTTTTATAGTTTGCAGAACAGATAGCAGAACATTAGAACATTACAATATAAAATTGCTCTTTAAAGCATTAAAATAACTAAATTAAAAGTTAAAATCACTGAATTAAAAATGAAAATAAATAAAAGAAAATGGCTTTATTTGAACTGCTATAAGAAACTCATATTAACTCATTTGAGCTTAGTAATTACTACTGTACATTTGATTTACCCATTGCAATAGTCCCTTTACAGTTACTGCTATCATAAAAATACACGTTTATGTAGGTGTAATTCTACAAAAGACACATTTAATGTCCAACAACAAATATTTTAGCAAAATGTATATTTTACTCAGAATTATTGCGCTATTACTCTATCGTGCTCCGTCTGTTTAGCGCGCAGCAGCGCTCGTTCACTCGC
>NW_015635053.1:195730-221654 GCF_001515625.1 Sinocyclocheilus rhinocerous | reverse complement strand
TTAGGTTATTTCAAGTCAGGTTTTGGACTTTAATCCCCGCTTTTCCTCAGGTCTCCGTCGTGGTGTTGTGATACATCATATTCACGCGCAGCAGTGATGAGAGAACGTGCTTGAGAAACAGTTTAGAGAGGAGAAGTCAATCTACATATAAAATTATTGGTCACTTTCTAAATAATAAAAGTATAGCGCATCCACTAGTAGTTATTAAAGCGATAAGCCCCAAGAAGCCGTGGTTTACAGTGAATTTATAACAGCTAAGGTGCGTTGTTAGGCACGACGCGAAGTGGACCACGGCTTCACAATCAGAATCAAGGACCGGAACTATCCGTTTTATAAATATAAATAAATCGGTTGTTACTGATGCAAACATTTTAGAAATGATGCATTGCAATATAAATGACAACTTTTAGCCGATACACATTATTTAAACCAATGCATCGTATCGTTAACTTTTTATGCCGATGCACCGTGCGAATCGGGGAATCTTCCCATCCCTATATATATATAATATATATATTAATGTGTATAATGTGATTTTTTTTTCCCGCCACATAATTTTAGGTAAGCTGAAAGCAAATTCAATTTGGTTCCTTTACAGAGAACAAGTGTAAACACACTTATGTTTATTTATTTAGCTTTGACATCTTAGATTATATATTAACTCTTTATTATGCTGCAGTTCAAAAGCACAATATTTGTCAAAAAATAAATAAATAAAAAATCAACCAAATCGTGCAGCCCTGTTTTAGACCTTTTTTCATTTGTATTCACTATAAACAACCATTTCTTTAGTATCTTACTGTCTATCTGTCGTTCTTTTCTTCCGTGCTTCTCTCAGGCGGAGGAGAGAATGCAGGGCGAGGTGAGTGTCTGTCTCTCATCTCTGATTTTCCCTCTCTGTCATTCAGAAATTAATGACAGTCATATTAATAACCTCTTTTTGTCATACGTGTTCTCAGAGATCATAACAGCTGAAGTCAGCTAATGTTAGGAGCTAACGAACTAACACATTGATTCAAAGCCTTTAACTGTCATTAGCTGTCCAGAAGGCTGTTATGAGATTCCTCTGCTGTGTTTCATTCAATCATGACCGACATGTCTCTGGACTGAAGGAAATCAGTAGCTAACCACTTGCTACATGTTGGTATTTATAGTTGCCTCCATGTTCTGTGTTTCATAACTATAATGTGAAGGCCTATTCACATCAGATGGGATAAAACAAACACCAAATAATAAAAATAGAATAAAAATGAAATATTATATAATTAAAAATAAAAGTAATTGTCACATTCAAAATATTTGTACTGACATTGATTTTATTTTTATTTTTATGAAAAATACTTGATATCTAAATAAAGGCCAAACATTTTATTGAGCATAAACAATTAAGAAAATTACCTTGCTTCAGAATAATTTAGTTGGTGAATTAAATTGTAAATTGCAATAAATTGCCACATTTTTGTCATTTTATATGAAACTTGGATATCTTTCATTTATATTAATAAAACTAATAAACACATTTTCAGCATCCAAACAGTTAAGAAAATGACCTTGATTCAGAATAAAAAAATATATTTAATTGCTGGATTAAAATTGTAATTGCTAAGTTTGTCATTTTATATGAAACTTTGAATATAAATTAAAATAAAAAAAATCTTCAGCATCCAAACAAATAAGAAAATATAAATTAATATATACATTTATTGAATTGCTGAGTTTAAATATATTTATAAAGTATAATGTCATTTATATAAAGCATTTATATCTATACTCTGTATCTATAGTAAATTATCTTTAATTAATGTTAACAATAATAACTATATATACTATATATAGTATATAGTATATATACTATATACTATATAAATATAATCAAAATAATATCTAATAATATCTAATTAAAAAAAAAAATTGTATACAAACAATTAAAAAAATAATAATAATCCTTTCAAATGAAAAAAAAAAAGAAGAAATTATTAAGAAAAAGAAAAAATATGATCTTTTAGACTTTTAGACTGCATTATGGTCTTTTAGACTTGGCACATTGCATTAGTTAGACTAGTTTGTGTATAGTATCGTTGTGGAGCTATTGTTTCATATCCTGATGGGAAAAGGCCTTCACTCTTTCGTGATGCGTCTACTTGATCTATGGATGCAAAATGAAGGTGTCTCACCAAGTTACTTCGAAAACTCTCTTAGAGAGATGGACAAAAAGTGTACTTGGTGAAGTTTTGCATTCCAAGCCTGAAGGCTTGAAGTGAGCCTGATTTTACTCATTGTGTGTGTTGTTCTGGTCTGCTGCGCCTCATAGTATGTGAATATACTCTCCATTCGTCTTTCTGTTGTCTTCAGTTGCATGTATAGAGTTTATCAGCCTGTTCCAAATAGAGATCATATAAACAGACACAGTTGCTATTGGGAGTGCTAAATATCATCTGTCACAGTTTTCCAGCAGCTGCAGTGAGCTTCAGCAGTTCAGTCTGACTGTAACACTGTCAATTAGGAAAAACAATTTAGAGATTTATGTCAAAGTAAATAATCTGATTTTAGAGGAATAGTTCACCAAAAATGAAAATTGTCATCATTTACTCCTGGAATGGCTATGAATATCCCATAACGTCAATCCTATATGATTTGCTTTCTTCCCTGGAACACAAAAGCAGATGATCAGCAGAATTTTTTTTTTTTTTTTTTTCTGCTGTGTTCTGCTTTTTTTTTATTCAGTGGAATTCAATGGCAAGCTCAGAAATGACAATATAAAAGTAGCTCATATGAACTGCACAAATGAGTTGTGAGAGCTTTATTGGAGAACATTGTCAGTCAGTTAATGACCTTTTCTCATGTAAAGCTATCATAGGACTTCAGAGTACTTCAAAAGTATGGAGTACTTTCATGATATTTTTACTTTGCTGTTTTGTCATTTTTGGAGCTTGACAGTCCTCAGTCATACAGGTCTGGAACAACATGAGGAAGAGTAGTGATGACCGAATTCTCATTTTTGGGTGAACTATTCCTTTACATTTTTGATGCAGATTTATGCATTGAATTGTATGTTGGTTAATAACTTTGTGCGGTTCTTCACAGCAAATCCGTAAGCTGAGGAGGGAGCTGGAGTCTTCACAGGAGAAGGTGGCCAATCTGACCTCACAGCTGTCTGCTAATGTAAGTGTACACTGTCACATAGGAACGAACATACTATTTTGTATGTACAGTACACTATTCAGTTATTCTATTCAGTCTATTCATAAAAGAATAATGAAAAAATCATTGACAATAATCATGAATGTTTCTTGTGCAGCAAATCAGCATATTATTATGATTTCTGAAGGATCACGTGACACTGTAGACTGGAGTAATGATGCTGAAAATCCAGCTTTGGATCACAGAAATAAATTACATTTTACAATACATTCAAATAGAAAGCAGTTATTTTAAATTGCAATAATATTTCACAATATCAGCTTTACTTTTATAAAATAAATGCAGACTTAGTAAGCATAAGAGACTTTTTTTAGAAACTTAAAATAATCTTACAGAACCCTAACTTTTGAACGGTAGTGTGTATTATTTTTTTGATTATTATTATTAGTTTTTTTAAACATTCATTCTTTATTTAATATTACTTTAATTATATGATGATCATATGTAATGCAATTCAGTGGATTCTTTTTGTTTATCTATAGGCCAACCTGGTGGCAGCATTTGAGCAGAGTCTGGCCCTCATGACCTCTCGACTCCAGACCCTCTCTGTCAGCTCTGATCAGAAGGTATGATATTCATCCTTAAAACAAACAAAAACTCCTGCAATCATCTCAGTTCCACCATTTATGGGTATAAAGTTACACCATTTATAGCTTATTGGTAACAGTTACAGCATTAGCTTTTCATATCGTGATGAAGCAGGATCCTTGACCAAATTTATTAGAAAATGTTTTACAAGAAAATATTTATTTCTGTCTTTCTACTACAACATTTTATCTTTAATTTCCCATTACTTGACATTTCTTTGTAATTTAAAAAAAAATATTCTAGTAATTTCTGAGTCAAAATTGTTTCAAAGTGAATTCTACACCATTTCTTTCATTGTAGTACCATGTTTTAAAAACAAAAAAGCCATGTGTTTGAAACATATTACCCCTTAACTGTCCTTTTACCGCCCATATTTAGATCAATACATGTAACCTCACAGAGTCACAGAGAGCCAAAGAGCAAATTTGGGTCAAATTATGACTGAATGGATTTTGGGGGTTGCTGGCTTTAATTTACTGTCAAGGGGTCACTGTGTTTATCTGTGCAATACTCCAAAATTTTGAGTTCATGATTTGCCTTTGGCTAAATTAACGCACATGCAGGAGGGTTTAGAAGTGCAACGCTGACTTTCATGCCACATTGCCCTCTGTGAAAGAGGCAGCCGGTCTAGAGAGCTTACGCTGCGAGGCAGCGACACGGATTCATGCATTCGTTTCAGTGGCTGTGACCCTACAGATCATTTCAGTGATTTAGAGAAAGCACATGATGTTGAGATACCAGTGATGCACAGCTGGAGGAGCTTTTGTAGACGTCCCTGTGGCTTTGTCTGCCGTAAATGTCATTGGTCAAGTGCAGGCAGTAAATCATTGCGGAAAGCAGAAGTGAACCTACATTTGTTTGGAAAACCGTCAGTAGCTGCGCTTTGGGGAATGCTGTTTCAATGTTTATGCTTTAAATGGATGAGCACAGACTAAATACATCTGTGTTTTTTCTCTATAGGACAGTGAATTACTGGACCTTAGAGAAACAATCGAGAGCCTAAAGACCAAGAACATGGAGGCGCAGGCCGTTATCCAAGTCGCACTCAGTAACCCAGATGTTGCCCCCAAAGGTGAAGACAGCAAACATGCACCTCAAATTGAGTTTTAGCTCAATATCCAATGAATGTTAGCAAACAAACGTTCTTTATTTCTTCTCTCAGAGTTGCGAATCAGGAGGCAGAACTCATCCGAGAGCATCTCTAGTCTGAACAGCATTACCAGTCACTCCAGTGTGGGCAGCTTGAAAGACGACGCCAAGAAGAAGAAGAAAAAGAGCTGGGTAAGCGGAAGAAAGAGCCTAAGATGGAATTATAGTGACTATTATTATCTGCTCGTGCATAACCACAGTTTTCACATATTCTTTGTAAATCTATAAGGTCTATGAGGTAAGTTTATATGTCTCTCTGAGGAAATGTTCCTCATCTGTTGTTTCTAACCGCTCTATAAAGGTTATCATCGGTGCAGCTGCTCTAACAGTCACTGCCGCTTATACTTTCATATGTGTAAAATACTATATGTTACAAATGTTATGAGGTGAATTTACTGAGCAGATAGCACAAGTGGTCGACCAATAAATCGCCAATGCAGAAATTTGTCATTTTTAGCTACTGGCATCAGCCATTATGTTTTTTCTGTTTGGTCAATGAGTGTTGAAAGCAGGACTTTTATTTTGACAGCACTGAAATCCAAGCGAGTGCAGAGATAGAAGTTGCCTTTCTCCATCTTTATTGGCTTAGTGTCGTTGTTCTCTCTAATAATTGAAAATCAAACATGTCTAATGCTTTATATCCAGTTTGCCACTACAACAAATTCATGTCATATTCATATTATATTCACTGTGTACTGTATGTGAACTGAGAAAATGTGATTCCCAGTTCACACAGACTTACCAGATTACTGAATGTAGTTATTCACAGTGTTTACTTTTTTCACTTCTTTATCTGTGAAAAATACTATAATAACATTAAAGGGATAGTTCACCCAAAAATGAAAATTCTGTTTGGAACGACATGAGGGTAATTAATAGGGCTGCACGATAAATCGCATGCGATATTTAACGCGCATCTTGTCAGAAAGCCGGTTCTGTAATCAGCGGTAAATCTCCATCACCTGCGGGCTTTCACATTGAGCAGCATTAACTACACAGAGCCGTTGTTCACTGACGAGCTGCGCAAAAAATCGCGCGAATATGAACGTGGTTTGGCGTAGCTCGTCAGTGAACAACTTCTGGAGATTTACCGCTGATTACAGAACCGACTTTTCTGACAAGATGCGCGTTAAATATCGCATGCGATTTATCGTGCAGCCCTATTAATTACCCTCATGTCGTTCCAAACAGAATTTTCATTTTTGGCTGAACTATCCCTTTAAGATGCTATTTAAAATATAAATTTGTTAATTTTACAGATTTATCTATTTTTTCAAATGATTTATCTCTAATTTTAATAAATATATTGTACAACAAATATAAATCTCTTTGCAAAAATTGGTTATGCATGTAATATTTACGATATTTTATTAAATGCGATATCATTACCATATTTGAATTCAATATAATATTGGCCTATATCGGACATCAGCCACCCTACTTTACAAGATATACACTATCAGCCATGCAGAATCCATATTGGTCAACCTCTAGTTAGCACCAGCTGCTAAGAACTGACAAAATGGGGACCCACATGATTTTGCAATTGTGCTATGACCTGAATTGCATTAATTACTTCAGTGCATCAGGTATATCAGCAACTTATAAAGTGGTGCAAGTGACCAGCTCTATCACTAGGCTCCATTCATTCTTAATGAATTCCCTCTAGAATGCTATTTTATTAATACTATAAACATGTGGTAACACTGTGAATGTGTCATATGGCTATGACGGAAGAAGAAGAAAAGCAGTTATTAAATCTGTCACACATAAAAGAATGAAGCTGCATCTGAACACTCACACTAACTCTGGCATGTATAGTAGAGACAGAGCACTTTGCATGTTGAAATAATTTGTTATAGCTCTTTGGTATTTTACCTGTGTTTTATTTTTTGTGGTTCAAGGCTGTAAGCTCATTTCTAGGAATGATTGCATCACATATAACTATCCACACCAACACCTGAGTGTTTCAAGTGCACTTGTTGAAAAACATCTGTCCTTTTCTCTTGTGCTGTTGTTTAAGTGTCTGTCCTTTTGTGCTTGAAGTATCTTCATTGAATTCAACACTTGATAAACTAGGGAGGTTTGCAGAATGTAAAATGAACCTTAGATTTTGCATCTCCATACAATATGATTATGATTATACTCTAAGAAGCTGATAACATTTTCACATAAATATATACAGTATATAAATGAATTAATGCTTTTATTCAGCATTTCAGCAATAAATTGATCAAAAGTGTCAGTAAAGACATTAATAATTTTACAAAATATTTTTTTTTCTATTAATCAAAGAATCCTGAAAAAAAATGTATTCCACGGAAATACTGTTTTAATACTCATAAGAAATGGTTCTTGTGCAGCAAATCAGCATATTAAAATGACTTCTGAAGGATTATTTGACACTGAAGACTGGAGAAATGATGCTGAAAATTCAGCTTTGATCACAGGAATAAATTACATTTTAAAATATATTCACATGCAACAGTTATTTTAAATTGTAATAATATTCCACAAATTACTTTTTATTTTATTTTTGATCAAATAAGACTTATTTCACATTTGAATTTTTAAACAATAGTGAAAGTTAATAAACTTTAAATGAGTGAAAAAATCAGAATAAACATTTATTCTTATATTTGTGAATTACTTCAGTGTGTTTTAAGTTCTCTGCCTTTCTCTCGATCTCTCTGTAGTTACGAAGTTCTTTTGGCAAGGCGTTCAGCATTAAGAAGGGCGCTAAAGGTGGCTCCATGTACTCTGATATTGAAGAGATCGCCACTCCAGACTCTTCTGCACCCAACTCACCAAAACTGGGTCATGAAGATGGAGAGAACCCGCCCACTTCCCTCCCATCCAGCCAATCAGCCACCTCCTCTGTGTGAGTAAAGTCTTCATGTGCCAATCACAATATCAGGCGAAAATCAGGCAAAAGTGGGCAATTTCACTTTTGAAATGCAGCAGTAATTGGACTATTACACCCTTTAGACTGCTTTTAAGTGTTAGCACTTTTTAAACAGTAATGACATTGCGTTCTAACAGGATCCATGAAAGCAACGAGGAAAACGAGAGCGATGAGAAGATGGTGTCAGAGCTGCGGTCTGAGCTGTGGGAGAAAGAGATGAAACTGACGGACATTCGGCTAGAAGCGCTGAGCTCAGCACATCAGCTGGAGCAGCTACAAGAGACCATGAACAACATGCAGGTCAGTGACTGGTTTAGTGATGTTTTGGTGTTACCTTTGCTCTGCGAATTTTCATGGGCAAAATCCAGTCATTTCGATAGGAATCTACGCGATTGGGAATTACACATAAGGGCGACAGATTTCACAGATTTTGCAATGGGTTCAAGTTGGTCATGTGAATTTGTCGCATTGACCAACACAAAGCTAAGTGGTTTGAAAGTAACTTCTGTGTGAGCATACATCACTACACTATTGACAGTAGACAATGGATATGTTTTGCCTGTGAAATTTCACAAATATGTGAAACCGTGCATATCTTCACTGCAGTTCATGACTTTGCATGTCAAACATTACATTGAAAACAAAACTTTAATCAAACTCTCTCATTGTAGAGTGTGGTGGAGAGTCTGAAGGCAGAGAACGATCAGCTGAAAACAGGAAGTGCTCCATCATCCCTTGTCCTTCCTTGCAGCCCACCTTCTACTTCCACCTCCCAGCCGTCTGGTCTGGCCAGCCTCCTGAACTCCAACCAAACCAAACCACCCATGAGCCTCACCAAGTCCTTTAGCCTCAGCCTCAATGAGTGCTCCAACACTGGTGATTGCTGCTGCTGTCACCACCGTCGAGCTAGGTGGGCGTGGTTTCAGCAACCTTCTCCCGCCTTTTTGCCCATTTTCGATTATCCGGGAGTGACGCGCTGCTAAGACGGCGACGGCTGGCTCCGCCCACTTTGAGCTTCAAAAACGCTCTTCAGAAACCTACGGGTGACGTCACGGACACTACGTCCATGTTTTTATACAGTCTATGATAAAAACTAGTTAGCTCCAAGCATTGCTTCCCATTACTAATCTAGAAATGTCACTGGCGGATTGAGTCAAATAATTATTTCTGTCAAGCAGACATTGCTCCTATGGAGTTACTGAGCCTGTCATCTCAGAGGAATGAGGTCTTTACGCGTGTGGTGGTCCGTATAGCTGACCAGCAAGTGTCCAGAGAGGTGAATACGTGAAAACATATTGCAAATGGCTTTACATACATGAACATTAGATCATATGCACTAAATAAGCCAACTGGTGTACAATCAGCAGGTGAGGCAGCAGGATTTCTACATCGGCTCTGTGAGGATTCGTGGGAAAACTGAATGGTCTATGTTAGACACGGACATCTCCACAGCTTTCAGGGTGAGATCTCATTCTGTGGTGTAAAGACAGCTAAAAATGTTTAAATATATGCAAAAAAGGAAGGTCATGACATAAAATCATAATGTAGTATGCAAAAGATGTATGAAAAAAATCTAATAATGTTTTAGTATGCAATAATACCGTCATTACTGATGATATTTAATAGCAGACATATTATCAAAAGTCAGTAGGTTATTTTGATAATGACTCATGGAATATTATCAAAAGTCAATCTTTTTTTTCTTGATTTAAATTTTTTTTAAATTATTTTATATTTACTGTAAATTGTTTTAAATGTAATTGTTTATTTAATTGATATTTTTCAATTGATATTTAATTATTTAATTGCTATTTTTCAATTGATATTGAATTATTTAATTGATATTTTTCCAATTGATATTTAATTATTTAATTGATATTTTTCAATTGATATTTAAAATATATGTGTGTGTGTATGTGTGTTTACTATATAATAGATGGATGGATGGATGGATGGATGGATGGATGGATGAATGGATGGATGGATTGATTGACTGACTGATTTAAATTAATGTATTTATTATAATACTTAATTAATCTAATGTGTTCTTTGTATTCGTACATCAGGACTATATTTCGCAGGTGGATCCTAGTGCGAGTATGGGACTGTCTGTCGACTCTATCCACAGTTACAGTATTAATCAGAGCAGGAGGGTGCTTGGAGCCGAAGCCCCAGAAAGTTCACCCTGTGACTGTTTAAAAAAGGGCCCTGGACTCGTCACTGTCGCCCTCAAAGGTGAAAAACTTACACTTTCAACTTGTCCTACACAGGTACAATGTGAGGTGTCCTCACTGAAAGTGAAATTCTGTTCGAATTGGCAAAAATCACAAGCATCAGAACAGATGCTGTGCTTCATTCGCCTTATAATGTTAGAATCTCTGACTTCCTATATGACAAAAAGTGCAGTTCTCCATGGCACTTGTCACTGACCTCTGGTTCAACTAATCTCGCTCTATACCAGGTTTTAAGGAGAAGTGTGTGGACAGTCTGGTGTTTGAGACGCTCATCCCCAAGCCCATGATACAACACTACATAAGTCTGCTTCTGAAGCACCGACGGCTGGTCCTGTCGGGCCCCAGCGGCACGGGGAAGACCTATCTCACCACCCGACTGGCTGAGTACCTGCTGGAGAAGAGCGGCCGTGAGCCCGGCCCTGGCCTTTTCACCACCTTCAACATGCACCAACAAACCTGCAAGGTGAAGCCTAGAAATCACACTTCCCAGGAAACACTGACTGGTTTGGTGTGACCAGCAGTTGTAAAGCCTCACTTTGGTCTTCTCTCCCTCAGGACCTCCAGCTGTACCTGTCTAATCTGGCCAATCAGATTGACCGAGACTGTGGCACTGAGGACATTCCATTGGTCATTATCTTGGACGATATCAGTGACGCGTCTTCCATCACTGACCTGGTCAACAGTGCACTGACCTGCAAATATCACAAATGGTGAGGAAGCTCCTATGTTAAGGACGCGATATTGTATTGTATGTTGTATCTCTTAAAAAATGTCACAATCATATTTTAAGGTAAAATAATATGTAGGGAAAATTAAGCAATTTTACTTTTTTTGTGGCAATTAAGACAATTTCTGCCCAAAGTCTCATTACTGTAATGTGAAACATTAGTGCATAATACAAATCATATTTAAATTGAAACCTGCATAAATTAGAGGCAGTATAACAAATGCTAACATAACTTTATAAATACTTAATAAAAATAATAAATTATTTTTGCATTACAATAATGAGAATGTGGTGGAAAATATTTTTAAATGTCATTTAATTAATGTTACATTGCAGAAATTCTTAATGATACAAAAAATTCTAATTTTATTTTTGCAAAATATAATTTAAAATATAATTTAATGGAAAATGACCTGGAAGAATTTATTGACAAACTGTGTGAGATTCACTCTTTTACAAGAGTTTTTTTTTTTTTTTCATTCATTTTCAAAATTACATTTTCTTGGGAAGTATTTTTCTTGGATATTATATTTTATACCTTGGTTATTTGTTTTAGTCCTTACGTCATTGGAACCACCAATCAGTCTGTTAAGATGCCATCCAATCATGGCCTGCATCTCAGCTTCAGGTAAGTTCCTCATTCCTTTAGCACTGTTTCATTCAAGTTTGTAGATTCTGGTAAGACAACATAAAATCTGCAAAAAAAAATTTGAAATCCCATATCAGTATTCTAACCATTTGTAATTATCTGTTTGCCTGAAGAATGGTCACCTTCTCCAACAACGTGGAGCCTGCAAATGGTTTCCTAGTGCGTTACTTGCACAGGAAGTTGATCGAAACGGAGGATGAAGGCACAGTTCACAGCGCTGAGGTGCTGAGGGTTCTGGACTGGGTGCCTAAACTCTGGTACCATCTCCATACCTTCCTGGAGAAACACAGCACCTCTGACTTCCTCATAGGTACAGCTTTCTGAATGTCTGTTTTACACAGTGCTCTTCAGAAAAAAAAGAAAAACATATTTAACCATTTATATTAGCTAATTAATCCGAGCAACCTTTCAAAGGTTAGGTTATATCCTACAGCAACTTAAGTTTCGGCTCCTCTCTTTGCAGGTCCCTGCTTCTTCTTGTCTTGCCCAGTATCATTAGCAGAGTTTCGCTCCTGGTTTATTGATCTCTGGAACCAGTCCATTATTCCTTATCTTCAGGAGGGAGCTAAGGATGGTGTGAAGGTAAGCTGCTCATAGGCATCTGACAACAGAAGCAGGGATGTCTAACCCTGCTCATGGATGGCCACCATCCAGCAGAGTTCAACTCCAACACTAACTAAACACTTCAAGCTCTTCTGGATTACTAGAAACTGTAGGTGTTTTGGAGCTAGATTATGCAGTAAAATGGTCAGTGTTTCGGGTGCTGAGGCCATTGTTTCAGATCGCTAGTTCGCATTTTGGTAGCCTATCCGTCCACTGCGGCTGCCATACTCAGACTAGATATTTTCTAGTGCACTTTGGGTGGGATAAATGCAGAGCACTAATTCCGAGTATAGGTCACCATACTTGGCCACATGTCACGTCACTTTTTTTTTTTTAGATATGCAAACGCCCCTTATAAGATTTCAATCCAATGACATTTTGAAGGACAAGACAGTAGCCTATAGGATGTATTTTGAATGTCCGGTAGTCCTCAAATAACATTATAGTCTCGTCTTGTTAAGGAAGACGCGGCATTAATTTCGTCATAGTTTTTATCATCAGATATTAGTTTTAGCTCGTCAACGTCTCGTCTTAGTCACAGAAAAAATGTTCGTTAACGAATATTTTTCGTCGTCGTCTTCGTTGACGAAATTAACACTGAAGAGGGTCCTCCTCATAAGTGACCAAATTGAAACACACTTCATAGGGAGCAACTCTCTTGATGGTTACTCTTGTGCACCATACAGAAAGTGCAAGAGACTCAACTTACACTCCCAATTGATTTCAACAGCTTCTAAGCTAACAACTCTATGCTTTTTGGTAATGATTTCTAATTAACCTTGTTTATCCATCTACATCTTGGTTTTCTAAGTTTTCTCTGTCTTCCTTTACTGAGCTTGTATCCTTGGTGAAAAATACTGTTTAAGCTAGTTTGTAGGTCAAGCACTTGTGTGCTTAGCCTGGTCAGGCTTGTGTGTTTTTTGTTATTACAGGGGTTCTGTGACACCAGTAAAACATTTTAGGCTGGTTTCAGAGTTTATTCTGTCTTAAGGCCAGGACACAACAAGCTGGCCATCAGCCAACGTAAGGCCACTGGCGAGCATCTATGGGGCTAGTTTTTTTGGTGTATTCCACACGTCGGCTCTCATCAGGCTCACATCAGTGGAATTTTGCCCAATTCAACATGTTGAATCGGCGCCATGGCCATCAGTGAGTTTGAGAACTCTGATTGGATGTTCACTTTAACGAAGGAGTCAGTGCACAGTGTATAGACCGTTAACTCCTTACATGCAGGTGTAGTCTGTGCGGTGTGTTGAAGCATAGCTTTTTGGTCCAGACACAGCTGATGCGAAGTGACAACAACGTCGACTTTAATTGCCATTAGTTCTTTGAAGTCGGCTTGGTATGTCGTGGCTTTTACATCTTGGCCAAAATGAGGCAACTCACTAGGTTTTAGAACAGAGTTCATCTGTTACTAAAAGAGTTGCGTTTTGTTGGATCATATGACACTTATTGTGTCTTCTCGAAGTGCAGTGGAGCCTTGAAGCTCAATCTCTGCATTGATATATTTCAGGTCCATGGTCAGAAATCAGCATGGGAGGATCCAGTGGAGTGGGTGAGGGATACGCTGCCCTGGCCTTCAGCTCAACAGGACCAGGCCAAACTCTTTCACCTCCCTCCGCCAACCACTGGCCCCAATTCTGCTCTAACACAGCAGCCCAGTGACGACAGGGTCACGTCCAACAAGGACACGTCTCTGTCCACAATGGAGTCCGATCCACTGGTGAGTGTCTAGTACAACTACACCTGAACCTTTGTGAACAAATCTGCATGTGTTGTGACAAGCTGTCCTTGTTCTGTTCCTCATTCAGATGGCGATGCTGCTGAAACTCCAGGAGTCTGCCAACTACATCGAATCACCCGAACGGGACATTTCTGGCAACCCCACTTTCTAGGCTGAGCTAAAAGACTCGAGAGCTTACTAATGGCTAGTGCTGTTACAAAACACTGTTCTGTACAGCTGATTTGCACCTCCTGTCTCCTTCAAAAGACTTGTGAGAGTCGAGAAGAGAAACTCTCAAGAACAACCATGTCAAGGCAGACAAAACTCTTAAGTCTGAAAGAAAAACAGAAGAACTGATCCTGCCAGATCTATGCGAGAATCTTTTTTGCACTGTTGTCTTAACCGGTCCTTCCTTTGCTTATTTAACCTGCAAGTGGCATGGCAATACTTGCAACTGGGGATTGTGAAGATTGGACGATTGTGAAGATGAAATGTTCTTATCTACCATACTGGGAACAAAATGTGCTCCACAGTTGTTTGATATTACTTTTGACCATATGGACCAAAAATCTATTTATTCTTGTTTGCAAAAGTACCAACACTCCATCCTCAAGATCAAGTCGCCTGAACCCTGTACACAAAGGTGCAGTTACATTTAGACCAACTCGCATGGATGCAAAATGTAATGTACAAGATGGTGCTTAGAATTCAGCCTTAAATGATGTCCCTCCATATATCATAAAGTCAGTTCCATAGCAATCAGAATATTACTCTATATTACCTCACAGTTTGCATAGTGATGCAGTTTTAAGGTGCAGTACATACCCATAGCCAGGTTGCATTCATTCCTATCAAACATGCAGACATCAGAAGGATGTAGACTGTAGAGGATGCACTTTGATTCGTAGCTTTCAATCAAGAGCACTGACTGGTTGTTCAAGATTCGTATGTTGTTCGCTCCAATGGTGAGTTGTAGCAACAAAACAACCAAAATTTGTGAGAGTTTGAGGCGACATGAGTGATAGAGACTCATCAAGTTCAATTATATGCAAACGTCATGTGATCTGCCGCCTGATATTGTTGAAAAAAGTTGCTGGATTACGGTGGCACTTGGAAATGCAGCAAAGCTGGGAATGACTGCAGTAGGGTTCATGTGATCCACTGCCTGATACAGTCGGAGGGCGACCTCAGGCAAATAAATAGCTGTCAGTTATAACAAAGGTGCTGTTACCGGTGCATGGGAACAGTATGCAACATATTACTTTCAGTAATTGTTTATGTGATAGTGCTTTTGACCTTAAGGTACAGATATACTTCATTTTCCATGTTTCCACACCATTGAGCATTCAAGCCCTTCACAGTAAACTTGAGCGTTGTGACCGTGAGCATGTTCTAGTAAGCCTTCAAGCACTCAAATCTCTTGCGCAATCGCTGTTGTCCATGCACAAGTCCATGGCATGCAGACACAAAAAAACGGGCTGCACACGAATGTTGTGCACAGACAAGAATTGCTTAACATGGACTGTGCGAGCCAGAGCGAAACATGGACAAGTGAAGTATACTTTCAACTTTAGATCCAGTACCCAAGGTGTTCATTGATCATCAAGATAATCAAAGGCTTTGTTCTCACAGACACCCCAAACCAAATTCACTTAACTTTGTGCTGATGTAGCAACTAATGTAGGCCCTGTTTCCACCTGGCATTAACGTGTTTCAAATGCATCTCTTGTGATCTCTTGTTTTTGGGTTTTGTTGAGAAACTCCCCTTTTATTTTGGGATACTCAACATTTTTTTGCAAGAGTCCCAAGTGCGGCACACAAAAACTATTAAATGAAGGAAACCATGTTGTGCAGCTTATGAGCGAGCAGGAATGTAAGCAAATGAAAAAGATACAGATTGCAGCTGCCAACACCACGAAGTTTGCATTACTTATTTTGGTGCACTTTCTCTCAACACGTCCCAGAACAATCAAGTGTTAGTTGAGCAGGTGGCAAGAAGGTGATGTTTAACTTCAGTTCGGAGCACATCCAGGACAAATGAGGATTCATATTATTAATGTGATGTGGTCACATGCATTTTTGACTACCTCTGTATGTGGTTTCAGTGATCCGATCACAGTTTTAGACCATGTTTACACCTGCATTTAGTGCCTAACACTTGTGATCGGATCATCAAAAATGCATATTAATACAAGGTGGAAACAGGGCTGTAAATATACTGGATATTGGTTCCACTGCCTGAACAAATGAAGCCAATTTGAGCTCCTGCAAAATAAGATGTAGTTAGATTGGTTTTGGAAACAAATCAGGATTGTTTGCAGTGTGAACAAAGCCAAAATGGTTTAAACAATTTGTTATGTCTGGAGGAGGTTTAGCAATTTATGTTTGGCCTTTGTTATGTCTAGAGTTTCAAAGCTAAATCACATCAGTGTTAGCTCATGGTTTTACACACACTTATGTCTTTTGGTCTTCTGTAACAATGTAGCCAGTTTTGTAAATGCTTAATAGTTTTTTTTATTATTATTTCTGGTCATTTTAAGTCACAGGATGACCCCATATCAGGGTCTTTTACAAACTCTCAAATCATTCCAGTAACAATTGCAATAATGACAGAATATCTTGCAATTCAACACAGCCTAAAAAATATCAATGGTGGATTGTAACTCATTAATGCGTTTGCTATTGGATGATTACAGGTGCTCCAGAACTGTATGTGCATGAAAGCTTTAACTGAGGAAAATTATAGCTAAAAAAGGCACCTTATTATGAGACGCCAAAGGATGTGTTGGCAACCAGTCTACAAGAGCAAAGAGATCTTTTTCATAAATTACCAAATTGAAACTGAATTTCTCTTGTACATGTACTAACCGGTTAGTACTAGCGCTATAGCAATGTCAGATGAAACGTAATCTGAGAATGTAAACTGGATCAAAACTTCAGTTTGCCAACACACCTAGTGCTCTAGATGATGCTTGCTGACTCTTGTGCTCGTGTTTACGTGTCCTGTTACTGTCAGACGTAGCTCTCCAAATGAATAACCAGAGGAGCATTTTTTTAAGGTCTTTTTTCTCTGTTTTTTTTTTTTACTAACGGATCTGAGTCTGACATTTGTAAATAGATTTTCAAAAAAAAATTGCCAAAAAAAATGCAAACAAAAAAGGTCTATGGTAGAACAAACAGAGCAAGGATAAAGTATAACGACTACTGTATAAACTGAATGTGTCTGTTTAGATATACATTACAGCGAGGATCGCGGTCATCTCTCAGTTATCACCTTTCCAGTAGAGGCAAGTTAACTGCCACAAAGTAACTAGATCATGTTGCCTATGTACATGTTTCACTATAAAAGTGTCCTCTGTATTCTCTTCCGGATCGTACAAGGTATTGAATGGCTTTTACGATTGAGTTGGCCATAACAACCCATAAAAAAACAGTAAAAAAATAAGTGGCAGCGGTGCTTCAAATCACACAAGTACCCCAAAATCTGTCTTAACAGCTCATCGTATGATCATAAACTTCCCTTAATCGCTTAAGGATAGTTTGGGGCTTTGGGGAAGATTCAAGGTAAAGGTGTTTGTCATGAAAATGTGCCTAATATAAGCCAACTCGTTGGACATTGCAATACCTAAACTATTATGTTTTGCAAGGGATTGTTTGCTGTGGAGGATAAGAATGCGAGCGAACGTGTTATCCTTTTTTATGCTAGCTTATAAATAACATTGAGATTTGAGCTCGCCGGTAGTCTCGTTTCCAGATGTCCTGGAAATTTGAGGCTGCTTTGCCAGCTAGCACAAACTAAAGCCATTTCCCACCGTCTCTTCTCGTCTCACAGATACATTTGCCATCGTAGTACAGTGTGCTTTATCATATCTGCTGTCTTGCATATGAACTGATACAGTCTGGACAACCTAAAATGGAGTGTCTATCTAAGTTTCGATTAATTTATTAATTATTTTACGACTAACAACGCTGAATGTTCAAGCAGGCACAATAATAATACAAAACCTGTGCTTTGTAAACTTGGGTTTTTTCCCACCTGTTTTAGATTAAACGGGTTCAATATTGTTTATCAAAACAGATTGATTTGTCACTATGCAACGTTGGAATAACATTGTAGAGTTGAGTTGTTAGTACCAATGACAGATAACAATGGTAAGCTAATGTGCAGGTTTGATGGTGTTTTAATGTTGATGTGTATCACCATTGTTTGTCTGGGAAAAACATATTGGACCTACCTGTCCCACTGGGATTTTGAACAAAAACTGTTTTTTTTTTTCTTTCTCTTCTTCTTCCTCTTTTTTTTTCGTGCTTTCTTTAAGAAATCTTTCTATTTTGTATAGAACATTGCAATTGTAAGTAATAATACAAAACCTGTGCTTTGTAAACTTGGGTTTTTTCCCACCTGTTTTAGATTAAACGGGTTCAATATTGTTTATCAAAACAGATTGATTTGTCACTATGCAGCGTTGGAATAACATTGTAGAGTTGAGTTGTTAGTACCAATGACAGATAACAATGGTAAGCTAATGTGCAGGTTTGATGGTGTTTTAATGTTGATGTGTATCACCATTGTTTGTCTGGGAAAAACACATTGGACCTACCTGTCCCACTGGGATTTTGAACAAAAACTGTTTTTTTTTTCTCTCTCTTCTTCTTCCTCTTTTTTTTTCGTGCTTTCTTTAAGAAATCTTTCTATTTTGTATAGAACATTGCAATTGTAAACATTGTAAATAGAAAACTCATCTGCGACCACAATCACAGTAAAATATGAGAAGATCCGGCCCTATGATGAGACACCTTTTGTTATTGTTGGTTTTTATTATTATTTTTTAAACTGTCTGCTGGAAAGGGGTTATAAAGGCATGTGCTGATCTGAGAGAATTTCTTCCATCAAATATTCACTCACGTTTCCAATAAACTTGTGCCATCCCTACACTGGTTTTGTGCATTTATTAAAGTAAAAAAAAAAAATGCTATTTGGCAATTATTACATAAATGTAATAAAACATGACAGATAATCAATAAATTATTAATTTACTTACTTGTCTAATAGTATTAGTATATCAAAATACTGACGTTTTATTATAGTAGCA
Source organism: Sinocyclocheilus rhinocerous (assembly GCF_001515625.1). Lineage (NCBI taxonomy): Eukaryota > Metazoa > Chordata > Actinopteri > Cypriniformes > Cyprinidae > Sinocyclocheilus > Sinocyclocheilus rhinocerous. The sequence goes on along the minus strand of NW_015635053.1, from coordinate 202,782 downwards.
TATACAGTATTAAATCTATCATTTTTGGCAGAGACTAAGGCTATGTGATTAAAATATGTCCTTTCTGTGCAGTTGTTTTTTTTTTTTTTTTAGGAAAACTAGGAATTACACAAGCTTCAGTCTGGATCCAACCCTTACAAAGATCTGAGATGACCGAACACCTAAAAAGAGATGATGCCAACCACCCAGAAGACCTCAGATGATGCCAACCTTGAACCAACATACAAAACATGACAGCTGTTTGTATTTTTTTATCACTAAACTCTCAACTCATGTATTCCTATTATAAAATTATTTTTGAGGTTTGTCTCCCTCTACTGCCTGAATTTTGTAACTGCAGTATAGACAGCACTGTGCATTTGCAATTTTAGACAAAAGAGGGCGCCAAATAAAAAAATAAAATAAAAAACTTGGATTAAATGCAAGACATTAAGAAGTGATATTAAAAATGAGAAAAGTTAAGTCAGAAATATTTAGGCACGAAATAAGCTACATGATACTGAGTTAAGCAATAGTTTGAGTAATGAGGTGAGACCCGTTTAGGGTTATTCCTGAGTTGATAAGAAAGAACAGATTTATGAAGGCTATTTAAAGAAGAGGAGGAGTCCCGAAGGTCCATACTCAGAGGCGGTATAAATTGAACGTCCCAAAAGGCATTGTCATTTCAAAGACCGGCCGCCCTGTTGAGGTTTTCCCAAGCATCATGCCAGCCAAACCAGCACCTATCAAAAAGTCAGCCAAGAAGGCTGCTCCGAAAGAGGAGAAGCCAGCAGAGCCGGTGCCCGAGGCTGCTCCCGCTGAAGCGGCGCCGATAGAAGCTCCTGCTGAAGCGGCCGTGGCGGAAACCGCTCCCGCTGCCGAGGCACCTGCTCCCGAAGGTACTCCACGCATCTGAACGCTGCTCTTTATTTAAACAGCACATACCTCAAAGTGTGCCTAACCCTAACAACATCTCATTTAAAAGAACTATTCGTCGCACTTTAATGTAAACTGTAAAATTTCTACTCACCTTAACGGGCAAAAATGATTTTGTTCATGGACGTCTATCAGTTGTTATTTTAATAAAAGAATAAAAGTATCATCAGTTCTGTCGAGGACTCACACACGCCCTCTAATGAACAACATGCGCTTCTTCCACTTTTAGCTATCATTTGCCATGGTAATCTGCCAAAACACCAACGTTACTAGTTATTTTAGAGTGTTATTTACCAATGCTGTTTATTGAGGCCTTCTATTAAAGTTTTATTCTCATTCAACAATCAGTTTTTATTTTTAGATTTTATTTTGTGTGTGTGTGTGTGTCTATATATGTTTAGCTGCTGCAAAATGGTAATGAATAATATATAATGAATAAAATTCTATAAAATAAATGTTGATTTTTCTTCCTGGTAGCTAGTGGTAGAATATATTTATGAATTTACTTACTTACTAGTGTCTAATAGTATATCAAAATACTAAAGTTTTATTATAGTAGCATATACAGTATTAAATCTATCATTTTTGGCAGAGACTAAGGCTATATGATTCAAATATGTCCTTTTTGTGCAGTTTTTTTATTTTATTTTTTCTTTTTATTTAGGAAAACTGAATTTTCTAAACATCCACATAATGCTAGAAGATAAGTTCTTGTAAAAAGATAACTTGGGTGTCGGCATTACAATAATTACTTATAATAGATAGCCTGAACTGTCACAAAACTAAATATACTAATTATTATAGATGTGTGTTGAAGTTTCCCTGATATGAGTCTAAGCCCAGAGTTTCCTCAGAAGCAAATGAATTAAACAGGAAGCACCTGTGATTTGATCCTTGAGCCTTGTCTTACAGCAGCATTGTAATTTATACCTTCCTCTAACATGTACCTAACATCTTCTAACATTTATTTAACATGTAACACTAGCCTCTGCCCCTGCTGCTCGGGGTTAAACTGCTGCCCCTTAAGACGAAACCTCAGCATAGACTATATGAATGACTATTACCCTGTTGAAATGATTTAGGTTTTGCATAAAAGTACAAATATAATTTTATCATCTCACTTGTACAATATGTAAATCATATTAAATTTTACATTAACCCACATCTCAAGATCAAAACGAACTCCTCTCTCCTTCTGCATTCTGTTTGATCTCTTTGCCAATTTTGACACCTTAACATTGTTCAGATTTCATCATTTTACAAAGACTGATTCATCCAGCAGTCATCTATCGGAGCAAATGTTGCTTCTTCAGTAAACTGGTGGCCTGCTGAGTGCAAAAACCACTGATCACCAACAATGTGTGCTGTCAGCCAATACTAGAACAGGCTGTGGTTGATGAGCATGTCTCACTGCATGCTGAAATGAAATGGCATGTCTTTTCACCTGACTTTTCATTAACGTCTTTAGTTGCTGCCAAGGAAACCAGTGTGACCACTGCATGAGGGGGAGGTTATGTTAGGTTAAGGTAAGTAAGTATATATATATATATATATATATATATCTGCTGAAGTTTGTGCTGTGGAAGAAGGTGCTATTCCTGCAGCTGTTGCTCCATAAACTACTATTACTAAAAAAATAAAAAAACGCTTATTCTAAACAGTACTAATCTAGCGATATCTCCAGAGTGGCACTGCGCTAATGGAAGTCTAATGATTTGCTATCAGGCCCTGCTGAGGAAGCTGCTCCCTCCACTGATGCTCCAGCTGAGGGTAAATCATTTTGGTTTGGTCATGAGTTTTAATTATTCCATTTCAGTTTGGATCCAGATGCTTTATAATGTGAGATACACCCTTCAGAAAAAGAAAATTCATAAAGTTCATTCTCAAATGCTTTGATTGTGTTGTTTTTATTTTATTGACATATAGCATTAAAATCGTTGGTGCATGTGAATGAATCAAACTCTGAATCCTAATATTCTTGCATATTTGTTCATCAGCTGCTCCTGCTGAAGCTGCACCTGTAGAAGAGCCACCTAAAGCACCAACAGCAACTCCTGCAGCAGGTAAACCATCCATCCACCAAATCCGTCCATTCAACCACCCACCCAAGCATCCATCCATCCATCCCTCCATCCTATTCAGCCTTCCACCCATAAATCCCCACACCCACCCAATCAATCAATCAATCATCCACCCAATACATCCATCCCCTCAGTCAATCAATCATCCACCAAATCTACCCATTCATCCATCCATCCACCCACCCACCCAATCTATCCACCCATTCATCTATCCATCTGCCCAATCAATCCACCCATTCATCTATCCATCCATGAATCCACCCAATCAATCCATCCATCCACCCAACCTTACTTACCCATCCATCCACCTAATCAATCCACCTATCCACGAATTCTCTCAATCATCCGTCTATTCCATGCACAAATCCACCCAAACCATCCATCCCCATCCATCAACCCAATCTCATCTACCCATCCATCCATTCGTCCAATCAATCCATCTACAAAATGAACCCCACCTATTCATCCATCCACCCAATCAATACACCTATCCACGAATCCACCCAATCATCCATCCCCATCCATCCACCCAATCTCACCTACCCATCCCTCCATTAGCCCAATCAATCCATCTGCTCAATCATCCATAAAATTGACCCCACCTATTCATCCATCCATCCACCCAATCAGTTCACCCATCCATGAATCTACCCAATCATCCGTCCATCCCCATCCATCCACCCAATCTCACCCATCCATCCATTTGCCCAATCAATCCATCAACAAAATTGACCCCACCTATTCATCCATTCATCTGTCCTATCAATCCATCCACCTACCCAAACAATAAATCAATCACTCTATCCATCCATACATCCATCGAATCTGCCCAATCATCCATCCATCTACCCAATCTACCCACCCATTCATCCATCCATCAGCCCAAACAACCCATCCATCCACAAATCCACCCAATCACCCATTCATCCACACACCCATCCACCAAATCCTCCCAATCCACCCCACCTATTCATCCATTCATCTGCTCTATCAATCCATCCATCTACCCAATCAATAAATCCATCATATCCTTCTTTTGATATTTTCAATACTAAAGAAATGCATGTGTTTTTCTGCTATGAGTTCATTGTATATATGTCTCTAATGAATGTGCAGTGTCCACAAGTGCCCCTCAGAACCTCAGTGTGGATGATGTCAATGAAACCTCAGTCACTCTTAAGTGGAGATCCCCGGAGAATATTGGTTCTGGGCTGGATGGATATACCGTGGAATACTGCAAGGAAGGATGTGCGTATATTCTCTCAGTATTGCTGATAAGCTCTTTAGGCTGAGGGATAGTGTTTCAATCATCGTGCCTTCTTCTAGAAATTGAACCATGTTGAACTATCAGATGTCATCAGAAAAGTGGGTTATATGACAGTCTGTTATAGCACCTGTCTTTGAGATGTCACCACAGACTGATTTATAGCTAGCTCCTCCAGGTCTCCCTATTAGGAATGGATGCTTTCAACCAACTGTCACCGTATCTGCACACCCCACATTTAGATTTGTGGATGTATACTGACATCACCACTAGTGTGTTGGAAAATTCATATTTGATGTTTAACTGAGTAGTTGACGCATAACATCCACACGCTTTTGCTATAAACAACAAGATTTTAGGTTTCAAATTTTTAGGAATATATAATGTATTATCAAAGTACTGTAATGCATAATTTATAATCACCTTTTTGCCTTTACTAGTTGATTTGATATGTTTCTGTGGTGACAGTTTTTTTTAAGTGCAAAAATAAAAAATAATAAAATAAAATAATTATTTTGATAAAACTATTAAAAGCCTTGCTTAAAATATTTTTTTAATTGTACATGGAATATAGCATATTCCAATAATAGTTCATGTCAAACTGCAGTTAAATCTACCCTTTATTACCTAGCTATATTAAGTTCTATGAACATTATAATATTATATATATGTTTATGTTGTCAAAAGTTTATTATTTTTTACTATTATATACATATATTAAATTTCCATATATGAAATATATCGTCATATGAAGTAAAAACATATATTAAACCTATTAAAAATTGGAACAATTTCAAATAGCACATATATCTAACCCATACAAATATATGTTTATACATATAATACATTTTTGAGATACATGTCATGTACATGTATATCCGTCCTAAATCCTGTCAATAAACATTGATATTATATAATCAATATAAATGATAGACATGTGTTTAAAAATGGATAACCAAAACATATATAAACATACAGATATTTTTGTATAAATGTTGTTTTAATTTGCATTTTTTTTAAAGTTGTATATATAAATGTTGAAATATGGTTGCTACCATATAAAAACTCATATGCATATGTACAAATACATATTTTACTATGGTGATTTTATGATCTTTAGCTACCCAGAGAATGTACATATGTGAAAATTATAGGTAACATATACTGCAATATCACTCTTAAAATAGGGAAAATATATATATATGATTTCATTTTTGTATGGGGCCGGTCAGTCTATAACCAGTTATATGTACTTATAAATATATTTATATTTATGAGTGTACTTTTGTTCAGATCTCTAGGAGGATTTAAAACTCATAGGTTCTCGTCATCTGTCCATTTTTACACTATACAGCTTCTGAATGGGTGCTTGCCAATAAAGAGCTCATCACGTCCAACCGGTTTGTCATCAGCGGCCTGACAGCCGGAGACCTACTTAACATTCGTGTGGTGGCGGTGAATGCCGGAGGCCGCAGCGAGCCCGTCGCTCTGGCACAGCCCGTCACCGTCCGGGAGATCATGGGTGAGTGTCTGTGCACTGTTGGACCTGCATGTGTGGGGGACAGATGAAAGTGAAGGGACGTCTGATTACTTCATAGTGTTCATTTTGAGTGTATTCTCTGAGCCCTGGCTCATGTGGCTTACTGCCGGAGCTCAGATGACCGTATGTGTTTCCCCACCGCGAGGGGAGCGGTGGAAGTGGACGGCCTACAGCCTGTAGCTACCTCTCCTGCCCTCAATGGGTTCAACAGCTGTGGGTATATAAATCCCATTGGCTTGTGCCGACAAGAGCTTTCATTAGCATTTAAATTACAAACATAAAGACCTAAGGCTGTCAGTGCAATCTGAGCTCACGGCTGAGAAACACTGTAAACACATACTGTACATTTGTCTCCTAAATAGAGCGAAGGTACTTATATAAATGTGTTTTTTAAAGATTTTTTATCAAAGGATCATATGAACTGCTTTCGTTGCTAGTGTGACTTTGGGGTCAAGAAGTGTTTATATTCAGTGCTTGGTTCTTTGCCCTTGCACTTCACCACTTTCATTAGGGGATCTTGACCTTGACGCATTTATTACTATAGTTATAACTGCTTGCAAGTAAAACAGTTATTATTTGGTTGGATCAAGACTGGCTTTTTTTTTCAATATAGGGTAATGCAGTATTCTCAAGAGTGAGTCTACATTAACTGTTAAAAGGTGAAACATTATTATATGCCAATATATTATTGCATAAATAATCAAGATAAAGAGCAAACAATACATTTGTCATAAATTATTTCTGTCATAAGTTACTCATGTTTTTCAAACCTGTATGACTTTCTTTCTTCTGCATAACATAGAATAAGATATTTAAAAGCAAAATATATTCAAGATGTATATAAGTGTTTTAAAACCAAACCGTTTTGGTTACCATTGACTTCTATAGTATGGACAAAAACTACAGATTTTCTTATAATATAAACTATTATGTTCCTTAAAGTAAATGATGACAGAATGAGGGTGAACTATCCCTTAAAATGTAGTTAAATCTACACTTATAAGTTAATATTTTCATTATGAAATAATTTTAAATATTTTATTATTTTTATGTTATTAAATATAATTTTGAAATATATAATAAAGAATTTTAAATAAATGAAGGTATCTATAATAATTGTACTAAATGTAAACAAATGTATTGAATGTAAATATATTTTTGGAAACTTTACATTTTCAAATGATTAGGTAAGTCTTATCTTACATATCTTGCAAAAAAAAAAAAAATATATATATATATATATATATTTATA
>NW_015635053.1:187210-195603 GCF_001515625.1 Sinocyclocheilus rhinocerous | reverse complement strand
ATATATATATATTTATATATATATATATTATGAACTATTACTATATTAGAAGGATTTGATTCATGTCAATGTTTCTATTCTTAATAATTCTCTAATAAAACAAACTTTTTAAAATAGGTATAGTCTATTAGTGCCATGGCTTATTGGTATAGCACATGATCATGACATGTAAGTTTGAATTTAGATCTTTTGTATCGATACATTTATTTACTTATCTAAAAAGAATAAATTAATAAATAAATAATGGAGAAATGATCATTGTTTCTGAATGAATGAGTGTCACAATGACAAACCACTTATCGCCTGGTAAACAACAACAAAACAAGTAAAAAAGGCCCATAGACTTACAAAAAAGATATCAGACTCAAGAAAAAATGAATATAGTAAGCACATAACAAATTAAAAACCTCTCAGAACATCTTAGCAGGGCCAAAGCATACTTCAGTTTTGATACAAACTGTAGCATGTGTATCACAGACTATCCTCCATAGTGTTCTTCAGTAATGACATACTGTATTTTTTGTAGTCCAACCTTAAAGTTCGCATCACCCTGGTTTCCTAAAAAAAAAAAAAGAAGCTTATTTTGGAATATTGCAGAAAATAAGCTCTGTGACCAACAAATGTTTATGGTTCTTATGATTCTTGTTTTGTTCATCAAGATAATGTTAAATGAACAAAAGCTATAGTCCGGGTGATATGTGAAAATAATGTTCACTTTTTCATAAAAGCATGAAACTTGGTACACTTGTACAGTTTGCGGCCCTAACCGTTTTCAGAAATGTAGCCATCGCAAAAACTCCTCGTGGTTGCCATGGCGACCATTTTACTTTCCGCCATAACCAAATTATGTATTTTGTGTCATATCTCCTGAACCAAGCATGATAGCACAGAAATTGTTATGTCTACCCCTATGTTTCAATGGTCAATGATTACAATGATACCATATACAGCAACATAAACTGTTCAGGTGAAGAGGTAATGGTGAAATCAGCAATGTGAGAAGGAAATCACAGTATCTGAGTATCACAGTATCACAGCATTTACAATAGTCCATATTATGGCTATTATTTTTTTTCTTTCTTTGATAATTAACTAATATTTTATTCAATAACACATTAAAAGATTGTTTTCAAGAATACTATCATATAAAAAAATCATCTCAGGTAAGTGTATTTTTCCTTACCTTTCAGGCAGAGTCAGGTAGGCGGTAGTATGTTTCCAGTATATTCTTGTTCTCTCTCAACAATGCTCTAACATCACACGCAGACAGCAATGCAATCAGGTGAACAGTGACTTTATGAGAAGGATTACAATGAAATCTCAGAAGATGCAGAAAGAAATTTCAGATATATTTCATGTAAACTTAATTTACAATCACTCTCTGGGGCCAGAGTTGTCTATTATGTTGTCCACAAGGGGGAAGCCAAAGTCTTGAACGCTGGCGGGTACACGCAGGTGAATCGCTAATATTTGATGTAATGGGTGGAATAATATTTATGTGTAGGGTGTGGTGCGGGTGCGGGCTGGACGGTGACAAGCACGGGCGGGTTGCGAGTCCAATAACCAAGACTATTTCAACTCGGTCCAGTACACATTGAGCAATGTAGCCGATCGCGCTGCCACTGATTGACAGCTGTAGTGATTATATTAAAGAGAGGGCTCTTTGCTTGCTTTCTGTATTTAATCTATTCACAATTATCAATGTCTTGAACTTGATGCGAGCCGCAACCGGTAGCCAGTGCAGGGAGATAAAGAGAGGTGTTAAGTGGGCCCTTTTGGGCTCATGGAAGACCAGTCGTGCTGCTGCATTCGGAATCATTTGTTGAGGTTTGATTGCGCATGATGGAAGTCCAGCCAGAAGAGTATTGCAATAGTCCAGCCTACACTGTAAAAAATGACCGTGAATTTAACGGTAAAAGGACAGGAGAATCTGATGGTTCAGTGTCAAAAGTGGCATATAGATCCAGCAGAATAAGAACTGATGATTTGGAATCAGCTTTCGCAATCTGCAGGGCTATACTGACCGACAGTAAAGCAGTCTCAGTTGAATGGCCGCTGCTGAAACCTGATTGGTTAACGTTCAGTTGGTCATTTTGTGAAAGAAATAATGTAACTGTGTCTATAAAGGTGTGAACCAAATGGTCCATTCCATTGGAATAACAAAGGAACAGCATTCCTCAGGAACGTCTTGTAGATTGCAGGATCTCCAGCGGGAAGGCCCTAACAGTATCTGTTGTTTCTAGCCCTTTTGTATCTTTAGGTATAAAAATATATCCCACAGACAGAACTTTGGGAGAAGCTAGGATTCATACAAGGTTTAAGACTGTTTGAAGAAAGACATGCAAAACATTGCTATTGAAGAACTGCTACACTACCATCTTCAATAAATTATTCTCCCCACAAAAATTTTGGTCAAGCCTACTTCATTTTTTTGTATTAGAGAAATCTAGTACATTGGTGATGCGGCACATTGGTGGTGGTTTAGGAGATTTCTATGTAAAGCACTTTGAGTACCCAGAAAAGTGCTACAAAAATGTAACAAATTAATAATTAATTAATTAAAACTATCTTTTATTGTAGTATTGAAATTAATTAATTTGGTTATGGCGGAAAGTAAAATGGTCACCATGGCAACCACAAGGTGTTTTTGCGATAGCTCCATTTATGAAAATGTTCAGGGCCCTAACCTGTACAATTGTACCAAGTTTCATGCTTTTATGAAAAAGTGAACATATCACCTAAAATTTTGCACATATCACCTGGACTATTATGAATTTTAAAAAACTTTAGACCTAAAAAGCTAACATATAGGCTATAAACAAACACCGCATTCACATGACTTCACTGTCACCAACATTAAACTTCTGATAACTTTCAGTCTTTATTAACAACAACAATAAAAATTCCTCAAAGTTTGAATTGGAATAGTTTGCAAAAGTGTAATTATAATCAAAATGAGGCAGTAAAAGCGAACTAGTGAGTAGATTTAGACACTTGTTAGAAATCGTTTTTTCAAAACAAAAACAAAAAACGTTGAAAAAAATCACAGTGGGGTATTAATCTTGACTTTCATGTCACAAAAAAATGTGAAAATATCTGCAGCTTGTGTTAAATGCAAAACTTATTTCAGGCATTTAACAAAAAACCCATAAAATTTTTTTTTTTTTTAAAACACTGACTCCATGGTATGGCCTACTGAAGTATGTCATTTCTATTTCACTCTTAAAAATTAAGGTTCCAAAAGGGGTTTTTCTCAGCTATACCAAAGAACCTTTCAGTGAATGGCTTTTAAAAGAATCTTTTTTTTGTCTTAGTGTGAAGAACATTTGAATAATCTAACGGTTCCATGGATATTAAAAGGTCTTCATGAAACCATAGCTGCCAGTAAAGAAGCTTTATTTTTAAGAGTGCTGATAGTGTGCTCAAACACAGGCGGTTCACACATGCTAGAAAGTTTTATTTTTATCCAGTATCTTCACTATTTCTGTCCGGAGGGTATTAACAATAAAAATGTATTCACACTTCTCTTATCTCTTAACCGCCTCACACAAGCACTCATCAACACAAGTATATTTTGTTGTTGCATTTAGTTGGCGTTTTTCCATTGCATCCATTTCTTTTTAGACCCTGCAAACAAGATGAGACAATTAGAACAAGACAATTCACATATTATGCTAATAATTACATTTACAACATGCAAACGTACACATAAAACCGAAGTATACTTTGAGCTTAACATTGTGGCAGTGAGTAATGCATGGACGAGCATCACTTTTTCTTTTTTTCTTGTTCAGGAAAAAAATGTTTTTTTTATGTATGTATGTATGTTAAATATATCAACCCTACACATTAAAAATGTTTTGCTAAACATATGTTTTATAATATGCACATTCTGTGAGCAATTTAGAATTAACCTAAAGTTGTGGCATTTCAAAGTTGAGGAAAAGTGTTCATTTTAAAAGTTTGTGTTATTTAACAGTTTATGCATTTCAAAATAAGACCATAATCTAAATCTAAATAATGATCATCGAAATAAACATGCAATTTGTGCATCTAAAATTGCTCTTGTGTGTTTTTGTTTTTGTTTTTTTCCCTAGATCGGCCCAAGATCCGCCTGCCCCGTGCCCTGAGATCAAGATGCGTCAAGCATGTTGGAGAACAGATCAATCTTGTCATCCCGTTCATCGTAAGTTCAGATTTTTCTATGGCAAACACAGCTGTACTTTCACTGCAGGCTCTAATGTGTTTCATAATTCTCTGTTTTGTAGGGCAAACCTAAACCTGTTATATCATGGACCAAGGATGGCCAGCCTTTGGATACAAAGAAGGTGAACATCCGCAACAGCGACAAGGATAGCATCCTGTTCATCCGCAAGTCTGAGAGAGAAGACTCCGGCAGCTATGAGATGACCATGAAGGTCGACAGCTTCGAGGACAAGGCTGACCTCATAATTCAGATTGTCGGTGAGACGCGCTATGATCTAGAGACCGTTCGTTTCAGCGCTCTTCTCGGACCGTGTCCTACTTGCATTTTCATTCTTAGTTCATACCTTGACACCTCTGTTTACCGAGTAAGACCTCACAGTGTAAAATGATCCATACTAAGAAAGCTAAATAATTTTTAATGCTCGGCCATCTGTTTGTAGATCTGCCCGGTCCTCCTGCTTCTGTCAAGCTAGTGGATTCTTGGGGCTTCAATGCAGCTCTGGAATGGACCGCTCCCAAAGACAACGGCAACACTGAGATCACTGGATACACCATTCAGAAGGCCGACAAGAAAACTGAAGTAAGTAACTCCTTACTGGCACACTAATGCTGCCAGTAACAAGAAATATGTGTCAGCACTTCATGTACAGTATTAGTTCCTCACTCAGAAAATGAACAGCACTTCCCTTTTTATTTAAGGAACAGTTTTATTTGAGAGTGAGAAAAATTGCACATTTGACAAACTGGTATCTAAAATAATATGAACACCGTGTGAAATGAAATGAAATATGTTGGCATTCCTGTCCCCAAATGGAGATTATGGTCTGTTTCATATCTAAGGTCTTCTCAGCTGCATCAAACAATTACACAATGACACAATTTTGATATATTTACAATTTTATCAATATATAATATAATATATGACACTTATATTTTACAAGTGTTATTTTTCTGTTAATATTTTATTTAACAAACATGAAAATGTTCAGGGCCCTAACCTGTACAATTGTACCAAGTTTCATGCTTTTATGAAAAAGTGAACATATCACCTAAAATTTTGCACATATCACCTGGACTATTATGAATTTTAAAAAACTTTAGACCTAAAAAGCTAACATATAGGCTATAAACAAACACCGCATTCACATGACTTCACTGTCACCAACATTAAACTTCTGATAACTTTCAGTCTTTATTAACAACAACAATAAAAATTCCTCAAAGTTTGAATTGGAATAGTTTGCAAAAGTGTAATTATAATCAAAATGAGGCAGTAAAAGCGAACTAGTGAGTAGATTTAGACACTTGTTAGAAATCGTTTTTTCAAAACAAAAACAAAAAACGTTGAAAAAAATCACAGTGGGGTATTAATCTTGACTTTCATGTCACAAAAAAATGTGAAAATATCTGCAGCTTGTGTTAAATGCAAAACTTATTTCAGGCATTTAACAAAAAACCCATAAAATTTTTTTTTTTTTTAAAACACTGACTCCATGGTATGGCCTACTGAAGTATGTCATTTCTATTTCACTCTTAAAAATTAAGGTTCCAAAAGGGGTTTTTCTCAGCTATACCAAAGAACCTTTCAGTGAATGGCTTTTAAAAGAATCTTTTTTTTGTCTTAGTGTGAAGAACATTTGAATAATCTAACGGTTCCATGGATATTAAAAGGTCTTCATGAAACCATAGCTGCCAGTAAAGAAGCTTTATTTTTAAGAGTGCTGATAGTGTGCTCAAACACAGGCGGTTCACACATGCTAGAAAGTTTTATTTTTATCCAGTATCTTCACTATTTCTGTCCGGAGGGTATTAACAATAAAAATGTATTCACACTTCTCTTATCTCTTAACCGCCTCACACAAGCACTCATCAACACAAGTATATTTTGTTGTTGCATTTAGTTGGCGTTTTTCCATTGCATCCATTTCTTTTTAGACCCTGCAAACAAGATGAGACAATTAGAACAAGACAATTCACATATTATGCTAATAATTACATTTACAACATGCAAACGTACACATAAAACCGAAGTATACTTTGAGCTTAACATTGTGGCAGTGAGTAATGCATGGACGAGCATCACTTTTTCTTTTTTTCTTGTTCAGGAAAAAAATGTTTTTTTTATGTATGTATGTATGTTAAATATATCAACCCTACACATTAAAAATGTTTTGCTAAACATATGTTTTATAATATGCACATTCTGTGAGCAATTTAGAATTAACCTAAAGTTGTGGCATTTCAAAGTTGAGGAAAAGTGTTCATTTTAAAAGTTTGTGTTATTTAACAGTTTATGCATTTCAAAATAAGACCATAATCTAAATCTAAATAATGATCATCGAAATAAACATGCAATTTGTGCATCTAAAATTGCTCTTGTGTGTTTTTGTTTTTGTTTTTTTCCCTAGATCGGCCCAAGATCCGCCTGCCCCGTGCCCTGAGATCAAGATGCGTCAAGCATGTTGGAGAACAGATCAATCTTGTCATCCCGTTCATCGTAAGTTCAGATTTTTCTATGGCAAACACAGCTGTACTTTCACTGCAGGCTCTAATGTGTTTCATAATTCTCTGTTTTGTAGGGCAAACCTAAACCTGTTATATCATGGACCAAGGATGGCCAGCCTTTGGATACAAAGAAGGTGAACATCCGCAACAGCGACAAGGATAGCATCCTGTTCATCCGCAAGTCTGAGAGAGAAGACTCCGGCAGCTATGAGATGACCATGAAGGTCGACAGCTTCGAGGACAAGGCTGACCTCATAATTCAGATTGTCGGTGAGACGCGCTATGATCTAGAGACCGTTCGTTTCAGCGCTCTTCTCGGACCGTGTCCTACTTGCATTTTCATTCTTAGTTCATACCTTGACACCTCTGTTTACCGAGTAAGACCTCACAGTGTAAAATGATCCATACTAAGAAAGCTAAATAATTTTTAATGCTCGGCCATCTGTTTGTAGATCTGCCCGGTCCTCCTGCTTCTGTCAAGCTAGTGGATTCTTGGGGCTTCAATGCAGCTCTGGAATGGACCGCTCCCAAAGACAACGGCAACACTGAGATCACTGGATACACCATTCAGAAGGCCGACAAGAAAACTGAAGTAAGTAACTCCTTACTGGCACACTAATGCTGCCAGTAACAAGAAATATGTGTCAGCACTTCATGTACAGTATTAGTTCCTCACTCAGAAAATGAACAGCACTTCCCTTTTTATTTAAGGAACAGTTTTATTTGAGAGTGAGAAAAATTGCACATTTGACAAACTGGTATCTAAAATAATATGAACACCGTGTGAAATGAAATGAAATATGTTGGCATTCCTGTCCCCAAATGGAGATTATGGTCTGTTTCATATCTAAGGTCTTCTCAGCTGCATCAAACAATTACACAATGACACAATTTTGATATATTTACAATTTTATCAATATATAATATAATATAATATATGACACTTATATTTTACAAGTGTTATTTTTCTGTTAATATTTTATTTAACAAACACATAATATTTAACAGTATCCCACATTTTCTATGAAACTTTTAGCACGAGTGTCTTGTTATTAAAAGAAGAATTGTTTAAATAAGTAAAAACATAATAATAATTATATAAAATAAACGAACTAATAGGCCCTATAATTCACTATCCTATAGGTTGGACACATTTATTAAAATTTTTGTGGGCAAAATTCTGAATTTTTGTTAGGAATCCACACAATCAGGTATTTCAAGTGAGTATTTCCCACACATATTTCACAATGAGTAAATTTAACAGAGTAATATTTAAAAGTATCCCACACTGAAAAAAAACAAACAAGTTTCACTAAAATTTCACTAGTAATTTGCAGGGTTGCATAGAAAACACATGCCAACATATAATATTGATTTTGACCTGCTAAGGTTGACATTTTCTGAAGGTTAAGCACTAACACTGACCATTTGTTAAAAAAGAAAAGAAAAAACTGGACAAACTTCACCAACTGGCTCCTGGAAACTTCAAACAAATGTGTGCTTGCTCTGAGAGCTTAAATCACATCCTTAAAGGGATAGTTCACCCAAAAATGAAAATTATGTCATTAATTACTCACCCTCATGTCGTTCCAAACCTGTAAGACCTTTGTTCATCTTCAGACCACAAATTAAGATAGACAACAATGCAACTGACACATTCAAGGCCCAGAAAGGTAGTAAGG
>NW_015635053.1:179696-187062 GCF_001515625.1 Sinocyclocheilus rhinocerous | reverse complement strand
ATAAATGTGTGTTGGCAGTGTGTGTACACAACCACCCTAAAATGATAAAAATCCACCCAGTGGTATTTTTTTAATCTCTATAAATAATATCCCCTTTTTAAAATCAAGCCATTCTCAGCTTCTTGGCTGTGTGACGTCACACAGACCCAGGCCCCTCCCACGATAGTTGATTGACACGGCTGTCTTACCTTAGACCCGCCCTGAGTGAGCTGTACACAGTCCTGCATTGTTTCGACGCCGGAGCAGGAGTAGACTAAATGTGTCTATGTTTGCGCGAATCATTCATGATCCAGCTTCACCTACAGAAGTGAATATAAGAGTTTTTTATGAATCTTTGCAAATTGCCTTTCCTAATAATGTGCTAGTTAGCAAGTTTCTTGGCTAAATGCAGCTAAATGCACTTAAAGTAAACAGGACGGCTCGTCACCCAACAGAAGAGAGGGCGGGGTGAGCAGAGCTCATTAGCATTTAAAGGGAAATGCAACAAAACGGGTTGCTGTGAAAAGAGCTGATTTTAACAAGGTAAAAAGGGTGTTTTTTACAAGACAATTTAGACATTTTAACCAAAGTATGTTATAGACTTTTCATTAAGACCCTAAAGAATCATATCAACTTGTGGAAAATGGGCATCCGATGGCCCCTTTAAGAAGTTATTTTATTTTAAGTTATATTTTTTGTGCGCAAAGAAAACAAAAATAACGAGATTATTCAACAATTCTTCTCTTCCGTGTCAGTCGACGTGCACTCACACCATGAGTACCCTGACACATGCGTGTGCATTCCTCTGATTGTAAACAAGCCACAGTGCGTCTCGGTTCTACGTCAGCAGCACCACACGCATGCTGTCGCGAACGAGCGTTGAAGACTGACATGGAAGAGAAGAAATTGTTGAATAAAGTTATTTTTGTTTTCTTTGTGCACAAAAAGTATTCTTGTAGCTTCTTAAAATTACAGTTGAACCACTGATGTCACATGGACTATTTTAATGATGTCCTTACTACCTTTCTGGGCCTTGAACGTGGTAGTTGCATTGCTGTCTATGGAGGATCAGAAAACTCTTTTATTTCATCAAAAATATCTTAATTTGGGTTCCAAAGATGAACAAAGGTCTTACAGGTTTGGAATGACATGGGGGTGAGTAATTAATGACAGAATTTTCATTTTTGGGTGAACTATCCCTTTAACACTTATCAAAGTGATAAGTGACAGCAAGCAGTGAATGCTGTGATGCTCTAGGCCTTTTTTTGTCGTCATACTTTAGCGAGGCTTAATTTAACCACCTGTCAGACCTGTAAATCTAAATGAAGAGTCTTGAGACATTGTATATGGACATGACGTGTCTATCTATAAGTTTGTATCTGGGTGTTTGAGGCATGGGTCAGATGACTTCTTGGCGGGAGATCATCAGGTTGGGAAGGTGTAAAGTGCTGACAGATGCATGATGACTTCTCATAACTCTCACTGTCATGATGCGAATCATGATACTAAACAGCTAGCTTGATGTGAATACAAGATGTGCAGAGAACATGAAGTACAGAAACACTTCATCTAAAAGCACTTTAGGCAAAACCACAACTGATATTTAACACTGTAATGAAAATCTGCTTGTTTACGATCTATTTATTGGATGAAACCCACAGGGAAATATTTTCAGTCTCGTTCACAATTTATTAATAGCCAACATTCCATCCTGTCACTATCCTATCATTCTGTCCTCTCCTTTTAAATGCATACAGTATATCTGCTAAAAGAAAATACTAAGAGGATTGCTGTTTTTGGCAGGAGTGGTTTACGGTTCTGGAGCACTTCCACATGCTGAACGCTACAGTCTCTGACCTTGTGATGGGAAATACATTCACCTTCAGAGTTTTTGCAGAAAACAAGGTTGGAAGGAGTGAGACTGCTGCTGTAACAAAAAATGCTGCTCATATTCAGAAAACAGGTAAGCTCACAACATCTCATTGCTTTAACTCCACAGCACTTCAGACTTCTTTCATTAAGTAAAATTAACGCAAACATATTTTAGTGGTGGTAAAATTACTAAAGTATGGCCTATTTGCTGGCAGCATAAGTAGTATAATAAAATACACCCATGTTCATTCACTATCCTAACTGTAAGCTGTTTGCTGTTGCCAAGCAATGTAGCAAATTGCCCTGTTAAAAACAACAACAGCATATGCTGGTTAGGTATGCTTTGAAGCATGGTAGCTGGTTTAAGCTGGTCTTGAGCTGGTCCTGAGCAGGACCTAGTTGCTTAGGACCAGCACATGACCAGTTTAAACCATCTCATAACCAGCTTAAACCAGCTCAAACCAACTGCCATGCTTCAAAACATACCTAACCAGCATATGCTGTTTTTTTCAACAGGGTGGCACATGATGCATTAATTTGATCAACGTTGTAATCAGTTTCACATAAATTCTGTTCTTTCTATTCATCAAAGAATCCTGAAAATAAGCATCAAGTTTACAATGCTGATAATAAGAAATGTTTGTTAAGCAGCAAATCAGCATATTAGAATGATTTCTGAAGGATCATTTGACACTGAAGACCGGAGTAATGATGCTGATAATTCAGCTTTGATCACAGGAATAAATTACATTTTAAGATATATTCAAATACAAAACAGTTATTTTAAATTGTAGTAATATTTCACAATATTCCTGTTCTTACTATATTTCTGATCAAATAAAAGCATCTTTGGTGAGCATAAAAGACGTCTTTCTAGGGATGTCCCGATCAGGTTTTTTGTGCCCCTGATCCGATCTGAGTAAAAGTTATAAAGTTATTACAATTAATCAAATTTATACAGGAATGTGCAGAGAGTTTCTCAGGGACAGGGGCTCATATGTAAAGAAAATATATAACCTATAAATAAAAATGCACATACATTCATTAGGGGTGGGCAATATGACCAAAATTTTATAATAGAATATGAGTAATTTTATTTCACGGTAACAATATATATCACGATATAGATATTTTTGCTTTAAATTAGGTCTTTATGATATTAAAAAAATGATACTATAGAAATTTCATAATTCTTGTCACCAGTGTCAGTATCACAAAAAACTACTACTAGCCTAAATAATAAAAATAAAAAAATCAAGCTCACTGCAGACAAGTTAACAGGCAGTGATTAAACAAGAATAAGTAACTAATTACAAGCAATAGGACAACAATAAAACTACAGTAGAACAAATAAATAAGAAATGCTACATACATTGTATAAAGTAATACAATGTATAAAAACACTGCATATTCTTCACTGTGTAAATTAAATATATATTTCTTCTTATTAAAGTTACAACTTTAATGTCACCCCATACAGACAGACATTGGTAGATGTAATCAGACTGTGTGGTCACAATTATGAATATAGTACTACTGATATAAAATTCTTGTATTTTATATGTATTATAAGCAGACATAAAGTGGAAAAAAGTAGAGATAGTTAGAACGCATGAAGCTGGTGAATGCCAGAATGCCAGAATGCCAATCTGTCAGTCAAGTCCAAAGCAAGACGCAAACCATAGCAATGCTGACGGCAGATAGAAGTAAACAGACCTAGAACAGACCTCACTGTTTCTCGCAATGTAGTAATGTAGTTCTGACTCCAGAAGGCACATAAATGCACACATGACCTCACAGTCAATAATAAATGTGGCAAGTTGTTACAGTGCATGGCAACTGCAAACAGCCTACAAATAAACTTAACAATAATTGATATAATTGATATTAATAAATGATACTAAGTGAACTGTAAACACATGAGGCCATTTTGTTGGCAGCAAACGCTGACAGCACATAAGTGTACTCACTGTGTGGAGATAAGACTTGGCTCTGCCTTGAGTGCTAATGACAGTTCTCATTCCTCACATCAGAGCTACATGGGATCTGCATAACAACATGGATTATGCTGCAGTGTTGCAAAACTGACAATAATTTAGCAACATGCATCAGTCAGGTGTAGACATGAGTTTATATAAGATCAGTTAACTGTTACACACCGAGGCAGCTGACACTGAACTGGTTACGTTTCTTAACTTCCAGCCTGCTGTAACTTTCTGTTCCATCCTGTAATTTCAAAAGCATTGCAAACACAAGGCCTTTTGCTATGCACTGCCTTAATTTCATATAAATTCTAAGTAGGGATGAACTATTCAATTAGTCACCCAACAAACTACAGTGAGGTTGACTAGTTTACTTAGAATTCTCTTTATTTTAGTTTTGATATGTTTAGCTGTAATGCTTTAATTAGCATCATGCAGCTTGCTGTGCTTTAGCTCATGGAAGGTAGCCCTTCAGATTCAAGAATGGACACCCTTGATTTAAGGGGAAAAGAGAATGATTGACCGATAATCATGCAAACTGTATAACAGCTAAAGCAACTTTGTCCCTCGAGATCTACTTTCCAGCTGATTTTAGCTCCAACCCTCATTAATCACACCTGAACTAGCTAATCAAAGGCTGTCTAAAATTGCCCCCATGCCCTTATATAGGGCACTTCGCCCACTATACGCTTATATAGGCCACTATTTGAGGGAACTGCCATTTGTAGTGGTGTCCAAGACCATAGTGGACATTATTAAGTGCACTCATTCAATCCTATAATGCACTTCATCGCACAACGGGTGTACAACCAATGTACACTCAAAGGCTAGACGCTTAGCTGTTATACAGTTTGCATGATTATCGGTCAATCATTCTCTTTTCCCCTTAAATCAAGGGTGTCCATTCTTGAATCTGAAGGGCTACCTTCCATGAGCTAAAGCATAGCAAGCTGCATGATGCTAATTAAAGCATTACAGCTAAACATATCAAAACTAAAATAAAGAGAATTCTAAGTAAACTAGTCAACCTCACTGTAGTTTGTTGGGTGACTAGTTGAATAGTTCATCCCTAATTAGAATTTATATGAAATTAAGGCAGTGCATAGCAAAACGCCATGTGCACTGTCAGAATAAATTCCTGTGTCTAGCTAGAAATCTAGCATTTCCGGCACATTCAGTGTCCCCTTGCTTGTTTTCATTCACTCCTTCAAGTGGACTACATGTGTGTTGGAGCTAAACTCTGCAGGATGGTTGCCCTCCAGGAGCACGATTGGACACCCATGCCTTAAATTCATAGCTGCTACAAATATAAACATTCAGACGAACATCTTTTGCTGTTGCTTTGCACCCACCCTATGAAACATGTCCGACCGGGGCTCTATTTAGCCGACTAGGAACCCACCATCCGCTTTTTAAAACCTGTAGTTTTGCACATTCCTAATGTCACGTAACAGCTCTACCCTCTGCACAACTGTCAGGCCCGGCTGAGGTTGTTGTCCTCTGTCCTGTAGGTATTGTATACAAACCACTGGAGTACAAAGAGCACGATTTCAGCGAGGCTCCCAAGTTCACAGCGCCTCTCAGCGACAGAGCTGCCACTGTGGGCTACACCACGAAACTACTATGTGCAGTGCGAGGCAGTCCAAAGGTATGAATCATCTCTTTTCTGCTGATTTGGTATAGTCCTCCTTGTCCTTCTTCCACGTTGTCTATCATAGCTAGATGTTTGTAGCCAAGAATTAGCTGATGTGTTGCTACAAATATACTTCTGGAGGAGTATCATTGTAATTCAACATCATTACATCATAACAGCTGTTAATAATCCAATGATGGTATCAACATATCCAAACGTCCTTGAGTTCAATCTCAATAAATAGCTTAATTATACCCATAGCTGTAGTCATAAGGTACAAAAAGCCCAGTGCAGGCTGTTCCTGCTGACCAAGGAGGCCAGCTGCTAGACAGTCATGTGGGGACTGTGTTAGCTTGTCATTCCCAAGGAGGGGGATGGAGAATCAAGTTTCGAAAACAGCTGAGATGGATGCAAAATCTGGGCTGAATGCAAATCCTGGTGAGTTTGCCTTCTAGGACACTCCAAAATTCTTGTTCATTAAATCTAGCTGTGATGGGACCTGCTTTCTATTTCATGCTAACAAAGTTCCAGAGATGTCCGAGCTGTCTAGGGCATGTTGGATGCAATTGGATGCAAATGGAAATGTAAAACCTTCAAAGCCACAATAGAACATGATGTTACACAGAAGAACAACTCAATAATGGCTTCCTCAAGAGTAAGGGTACAGTATTTACAACATACTTCAAGCAATACAGTAACACACAGGCAGAGTTTGAGTTGGCAGTCAGGGACTCATAAAGGACTGTGACACTCAAAAGTCCTTGCTCTGGTTTGTAGTGCTGGGGCCCAATTTCCATTTGGCACCAACAGAGTTCCAGGGTGTCTTGAGCTTTTTGGATGAAGTTAGAAACCGAAAACCTTCAAAGTCATAAGAGAACCCCATGATGCACTTCATAGAAAGATGCCGTAGATTATTTTTCACCCTCATTCCGTTCCATGTTTATCCGGGTCAGTTAACACCATTACGCTTTCTTTTTCTACTTTGGTGCTGAAAAATCAGGATATGTCTGAGACATAAGAGTTCTTGACAGTGTGATAATGTACAGTAAGTAAACATTGGAGTAAGCAGGCTACTGTAAACCATTATTGCATCATTACAAGCCAGTGGTGGAGCCTGGGTATTTTCATATCGGAAGCCAGGTAGGGTCCCACAACTTTTGGGATGGTTTATCCACACCTGCTACAAGCATTCTAACAGGATGGTTGAGAATTGTGCTGGGAAATGGTTTGTAATCATATTGTGCCAGACCAAGCTCAAGTGGAAATGCACTTGGAACTGTTCCTCCGTTAATGGAAAGAGTTTTCATGAGTTAATGGAATGATGCTCATATTTATGTCCAGATTAATGACTTGGACAGTCTTATTTGTGATTGGCTTGTTAATATTCCCAGTATGTGAAAGTCCACAAGTTGACTGAACATGCTCTATTTTTTGGTTATCCAAGATCAGCACAGACGAATCAGATGACCAATTACATCCCCCTGCTGGGCAAAAAAAAATCTCAAGAAAAAAAAAAAAAAAAAACTCCGGTTGGTTGGCTGGTCTGTGCCAAGTTAACATTTAGATTTTCATTTTTTGTTAATTGTATAATAAATAAAAGAATACAAATAGATAGAATACAAAAAGAATAGAGAAGCTAGTGTTAGTTGTTGTTTTTTAAAGAAAACAAGCAGTTAGAAAATAATTAGAATAGAGAGTGCTAGAGTTAGAGGGTCAAATAAAGTTGGAAGAGATGTGTTTTTAGCCGATTCTTGAAGATAGCTAAGGACTCAGCTGGAGGTGGGCAGGTCATTCCACCAGGAGGGAACATTTAATTTAAAAGTCTGTGAAGGTGATTTAGTGCCTCTTTGGGATGGCACATTAATGCACTGTTCACTTGCAGAACGCAAGCTTCTAGAGG
>NW_015635053.1:172099-173406 GCF_001515625.1 Sinocyclocheilus rhinocerous | reverse complement strand
TTTTATAAAGAATAGAATTAGAATAGAGAGTGCTAAAGTTAGAGGGTCAAATAAAGATGGAACAGATGTGTTTTTAGTCGTTTCTTGAAGATGGTTAAGGACTCCGCTGCTCGTATTGATTTGGGCAGGTCATTCCACCAGGAGGGAACATTTAATTTAAAAGTCTGTGAAGGTGATTTAGTGCCTCTTTGGGATGGCACATTAATGCACTGTTCACTTGCAGAACGCAAGCTTCTAGAGGGCACATAAGTCTGAAGTAATGAATTTAGGTAAAGGGGTGCAGAGCCAGTGGTGGTTTTGTAGGCAAATATTAATGCCTTGAAATTTATGCGAGCAGCTATTCATAGCCAGTGCAAATTGATAAATAGAGGTGTGACGTGCATTCTTTTAGGCTCATTAAAAATTAATCTTGCTGCCGCATTCTGGATTAATTGTAAAGGTTTGATAGAACTGGCTGGAAAACCTGCCAAGGTCTTATGGGGCTTGCGATGTACCTGTGAGGGAAACTAGAAGACGGAGAGTCTGGATTTGTGCTTGTGGCAACAGTTGCTGCGTATGATGGACTGCCAACCTCCAGTTCTGTTTCATCTTCACTGTCAAACAGTCATCATCAATCATAACTCCAAGGTTTCTGGCTGTTTTTGAAGGAGTTATGGTTGATGTGCCTAACTGGATGGTGAAATTGTGATGAAACGATGGGTTTGATGGAACCACAAGCAGCTCTGTCTTGGCAAGGTTGAGTTGAAGGTGATCATCCTTCATCCAGCAAGAAATGTCTGTTAGACAAGATGAGATGCGAGCAGGTATTGTCGGATCATCAGGATGGAATGAGAGGTAGAGTTGAGTGTCATCAGCATAGCAGTGATGAACCTAGTGATGACATGTAGACAGAGAAGAGAAGTGGTCCAAGAACTGAGCCCTGAGGCACCTCAGTAGCTAGATGTTGCGACTTGGGACACCTCACCTCTCCAAGATACCTTAAAGGACCTATCTGAGAGGTAAGACTCAAACCACTGGAGTGCGGTTCCTGAGATGCCCTTTGCCAATAGGGTTGACAGGAGGATCTGGTGGTTAACCATGTCAAAAGCAGCGGACAGATCCAGCAAGATAAGTATTGAAGATTTGGAATCCGCTCTTGCCAGTCTTAGGGCTTCAAAAACTGAGAGCAAGGCAGTCTCAGTTGAAGTCCACTTCTGAAACCAGACTGGTTGCTGTCGAGGAGGTTGTTCTGTGTGAGAAAGGCAGAGACTTGGTTGAACACAGCTCGTTCAAGTGTTTTTGCAATGAAAGGAAGAAGGGAAACCGGT
>NW_015635053.1:169070-170750 GCF_001515625.1 Sinocyclocheilus rhinocerous | reverse complement strand
AGGTTAAAATTTATATTAAATGCACCAGTTCAGCTAGAATCTGGAGGTACTTGCATTGTGTGCGGGGTTCCCTTCCTTGTCTGGTTGCCGAAACGGGTTTCCCGCGGTCGCTGATTGGTATATATATGTGTGTGTGTGTGTGTGTGTGTGTATGTATGTATGTATGTATGTATTATATAAATATTAGTGCTGTCAATTGATTAAAATAAATTAACTAATTAATTGCGCATTTTTTCTGAAATTAATCATGATTAATCCCACCTAACTTTACGTTTTTAAATATACTTTTATGTTGCAATAATTTCACATTCAATCTCCAAATTAATGTAGAAACAACATAAAGACAGTATATTTTTAAAACTTGTTTAGTGGCATCTTTTTTATGACTGAAGGCGAGTATGACTGATACCAATAACTACTGATGTCTCTAGGAAATTGTTCTTTTTTTCCTAATATTTAACCATTGACTATAGCCATTCAACATTACATTAAAATTGAGAGCTATCAATTTTAACATTTATTAGACTTCTAATTTTAACTTAAAACAATCTTCACATAAACCCATTATAATAAATGTCATATTTACCTGTGCCTTTCAGCAAGTTATTAACACTTAATTCTAAATTAAATATAAATGAATCATTAAAGCTACAAAAGTTATTGATTTCCTTTTTTTTCTTTTGTTCTTTGATTAACAGACATCACAGCAGCTGGGTTATTAGGTTATTTGACTGCTATTACTTTAAAAGCTGCCGCTGCTGTACGTGACGTGGATCTGAAACACATGCTCGCAGTTTCATTCGCACTTTAATATGAACAGACTACAGTGCGCGCCGCCGTATTTGTGTATGCGATTAAAGACCACGTGCTACGAGCACAGTGTAGTGGTTGACAGGACAGGAAAATTCATGTTTACTGACATGGCCTGACAACATCTCATCTGACCGCAGTTCACTTTCATTCTACTGAAGCTCTTTGTCACCTGTACCGTTTCCGCGCTCGGTTGACTGTCGTTTGACTGTTTTCTGTGGAGTGCGCGTCTGAAAAGTCTCCTGTTTGATGTGGTCATAAAGACGTTCTGCGTTTAAATAAACGCAATTCTTGTCGAGAATAAAAAGACAAAAGCAGCAGTTGTGAGTGGGGTGGCCAACCCTAGCCCCGCCCCTGTGTTAACTGCGTTAAATATTTTTAACGGCGTTAAACTGGAAAAATGTATCGCTTGCATTAACACGCTAATTTTGACAGCATTAATAAATATATTATTTTTCTAATTTTCATCAGATTGTTATTACTGTAGACAGTTTATTTACAGTTTATATATATATATATATATATATATATATATATATACTGTAGATATATAAAAGTAAATGCTCTTATCCAAGTTGGCCTTTACAGCATTTAGCCAAACAATAATCCGATTTTCTTCTAGTGAATTAGATTTGAAATGAATAACCATGAACATAATAAACATCCATTGTAACCATCTAACATAATCTGACAAAGTGTGCAAATTAGGCTTTGGTTTCCAGTTTCAACTCAAATCTCTGTGGAACATCTGTTTATGGAATGCTTATCTTTATCAACCGCCATTAATCTCACAGTTTAGCTTAACTGCTTTCCTTATCGGCTCTCATTAAAAGACTTTGTGTTGCAAGTATGTCACATTTTAGTCAAACA